>NC_137665.1:16370499-16380499 GCF_963422515.1 Blennius ocellaris | reverse complement strand
CTAAAAGAGTGGAAGATTGGAATCTTGTTGATTTAAAGTTACTATGTTTCTAACTTTTCATCTTGCCAGCAGTTTCATGTTAGTATTTATCCTCATGTTTCCTCCGATCCAGTCTTTTTCCTCTATTCTACCGTCTTTTTGCTCCACCCTTGCTTTGCTGCTGTCGTTTGTTTTTGTGATGAAACCACACACACGTGCGCACAGAGAACATTACGTTACGTTTCAGGAGACTGAACACAGCAGTGAATATGAGCACATTACCACAGTGCAGGCCTCTGCATTGGTTACCTGTTCAAGCAAGAGCAGATTTTAAAGTGCTTCATTTTTTTTGTTTGTTTGGTTGAACAGACTGGCTGCTGTTACACCAACTAACCCATGGGCTTATATCAATGCACTGCCAGCCGGTCTTTAAAACAGTTAAAATCCGGTTCAATAAGTGTCATTCACTGGCAAAGCTATTCACACTAAACCGCTGCAAAACGTCCTCTGACCTCACCCTTGATTAAAAACGTGTTTCTCGAAAAACATCTTGTGAATTGCATTTACTCATTATGCTCGTAGCTGTAATCTGGTTCCTGCAGAGCACATACGTGCAAATTAATTACAAATAACCATGATTTATGCACAGCTGTCAAATGAGGTTTAAACAAAAACGGAAGGAATCGGGGCCGAGCCGAGTGAACGCTGATGGAGCTGCTGATTAAGTCGGTGACAACAGTGATTCACCATCAGCTCACACTGAATATTCAGTGTTCTGTGATGCTTGTACATGTACAGACGTGTGGTTGGTGGATTTTCCTATTGCATCCAAAAAGAGACAGATTTGTTTCCAGTTTCAAAAAGCTAAAAAGCCAACTGTTGTGGGGGGGGGGGTTAAAACTGCTACCAAGATTGTTTTGGAGATGTGAAATCCTTGTATCTTGGAGCAAATGTGAAAAGGAAGCAGGTTCCTGAGTGATTTTATATGAACACATTTCATTCATAACGGTCAGGATGGGTACCGCGTTCACAGAGAATATTATTTCTTCATTGCAAACTGTGTCAGACAAGCTGTTGAGATGAAAACAAAGCTGAAAGACAAAACAAAAAAAGTGCTCTTGCAGATGGAAAGAGAGAGTTTGAAGCACAGCGTTCGCTTTGACATCCGCCCTTGCAACACCATGTAGGAGACAGAAAAAAAAAGAATCCACAAGGTATCAGTGACAGATGACTACAGTAGAGTGTCTGGCAACACGATGTTCTCATGACATATTTTCTCAGTGGTGTCAAACGCACAATGAGAAGAACAGACCGACATGGAAGGAGAGGAAGCCTCCTGTCGGCTGTCCTCTTCCCGTTTTTGGTTTAAAGACGAGTCAATGAATAATGATTGATATTAATTACAATATCAATTTGACTCCTTTCAACTTATTTTTCTTCCAATGTGACATCCTTCTTAGAATTTGTGACCGAAGGCTTTAGACTAAAGTTAAACTTATTTTGCCTAACCCTGCACATAATACAAGTAAAGATTCTACAATGAAACAAAACAGAAACAATGAATTCTCAAATCTGACTCCAGTATCAAGGATGTCATTAAAAAAAAAAACAATAAATTTAAACTCTCCTTTCAAGGAACACAGTAGATTTTAATTTTATGATTCCTGAGCTTGATATTTTTCAAAAATAGTGGTCTTCATTGGCAGTTCCTCCTTTCCAAAGAAATTCTTCAGCGATGTTTGATTTTGAATGATTTTAGCGAATGCTACCAATCAGGTGGGGGAAAAGAAGCATGGACAGGAAGGAAGTGTTTAAAAAAATGTTTTAATTACTGCAGACTAATGGAAATTTAAATATATAATTGCAAAATAGAACCTTTTTTTTCTTTCTTAGCGGCCCAGAACTTGATAATCCACAGGTAGTTGTGGAGCCCTGTGCTAAAAGACTTGGATACGTACCAACAGCACAACTAATGAATGCCATCAAGTTGAAAAATATTGCACTGGCTAAAAATCAGAAGCAGTTGGAAAAGGCATCTGGTCTTTTTCCAGTTTAGAGTGAAAAACAATCTCAACTTGAAACCAATCCACAGACTACGCATTTTTCATGACTGGGGGGGGTCGGGGGGGGGGGTCCCCAAACATAAATAAGGAAAACATGAAAACTCCCAATAAGGCACCAGACGACACTGAGAGGAAACCGTGCAGAAACCTAATCTTCAAATTCTTTCATGCTGGATAAAGTTACCTCACAACTGTAACCCGCAGAGATTCAGCTGTAACGCAAATGCTTTCACCTTATTTATCATCCATCTTTCTGACATTTATGAATGCCATTCATTTTCCCCTTTTGTTGAGCTGGAAAACAAAATTTGCTCCTTGTATCTTCAGAACTTGCAGAAGCTGTCATTCAGAAATCATCTGTTATTGGAAGTAAAAGACTTTTCTGCGAGCTCAGTGCGCCGCCTGAATGCGAAGCGGCTTTGTAAATGCCGTGAGTGTCAGCAAGAGGCAAATGACAGATCGAAGAGAGACTGAATGAACAATTTAATGAGGGACTGCTTGCTCATAGAGCTCAACAAATCCTGGTATTTAAGCAGCTCGGCGTGGTGAATCAGACGAGTTGGGATAATGGCGCACACTTGCGTACAGCCTCTGCTTAAAGGTTACAAAAATGCCTGGACGCCCCCGATCCCACCACCTGATCCGGGGTCTCACACGCTATTGGACGATCTGAGGAGGACTTCATTTGAGCCACGCTGAGACCTTTCGCTGTGTTTGTTTGTGGAGCAACACAATCGGCCCCAGCAGCCTGTGTGTTTGCCAGCGGTCCTGATCTGGCGGCGCTTTGAAGGGGGCCGGTTGCGACTTAATTAATCTGCCGTCGAGAAATGTCTGGGCCCCCTTTAACAGGCGGGTTGGCAAGCTGACAGACAGGCAGATGTTCAAACAGAGTGTGTATTCTCCTTTTGTGAGGGTGGTGGTGGGGGGGGGGGGGGGGGGTGTAGCTGTGTTTGGCTGCTTTTAAAACACGTTGGAGATGGAGATTAGGCGCAAGCTGTGCAACCGGTGTGTGGAGGGTCGAGCGGGCAGGCGACAGGAGGGCAGGTTTTACATATCAAAGGCGAGGTAGCAGAGGGAGGAGAGGGAACATCAGGCTCGCTTCAGCTCCGTGCACCGTGATACCGGGAGCCTTTGGATCGGAGCTCTGTCCAGACGATTAGTGATTCAGTGAAATCAGAGAGCGGCACTGGGGACAGATTTATTAACCAAAAGCTGCTTGGAAAGCAAGTGTCTTTATTACTAAATTAAAAGTCGGAGCCAGATTTTCTCTGATCTTTTGTAAAGTGTGCTAAATTGCAGGCTTATGCAAATAGCGTATGTGTTTTAATATGCATACATTTTGCATGACTGACAGCAGACGTAAACAGGAATGTTCATATTTGGGTGCTTAAGGCCACATTTACTTGATAATAAATTGCTGGAAATGGCTTTTTTTTTTTTTCACGATTTGCTCGATTGAATGTGTTGAACCCACCACAAGCACAAAATTAAATGTGACACTACGGAGTTGGATGTGCTAGTGCAGAAAGTTCCCAAACATATTGGAGAGTTAGAGCAAACAAATCTGAATTTAAAAAAGAATGATGACAATGCAGAAGAGAGGTAACAACATACACACCTGTAGGCCTGTCTGATAGAAAAATACTGCGATCAACTGACCATTGTTCAAGAACTGCAGATGTGGCCTTCAAGCTGTCCTGATGTGGTCGAGCGGCCGTCTCCCAATCCCAATCGAAAGGTTGCAGGTTTGATTCCCATCTCTGCCATTGCTGCCTGCTTACATACCGAAGTGTCCTTGGGCAAGACACTGAACCCCAAACTGCTCCCATTGGAGTGACAGCGTCTTGCATGGCTGCAGCCTCCAATGATGTGTGAATGGGTGAATGTGGTGAGCTATGTAAAGTGCTATATAAGTCAAATCCATTACTATAGAATTTTCTGAGGAAAACAATTATCCAGTTGTCCTTGGAATATGTGTTTCAGATCTCTCTGTTCTCAGGGTTCGTGGTCTGTCTCTTGTTTTCTATGAGATTCTGACTCTGTCCCTTGTTTCAGGCTCCTTGATGAAACAATTACCGGTATTCTCCAAAAAGAGACCAAAGTCATGACAAAAGAAAATTGGAAATCAAGTTGAAGTCAGTGCTTCTACTTTTTTTTCCCACTCATGTATCTGCACTTCGACTTTAAAAACAGCCATGTGAATACATTTCTTACCTCCGCAGACATCACAATATCCAAACACAAACTCTTTTTGCAGCCAGAAGAAGCCGGTTAAAGAAAGTACAGCTGGACCTGCCACAGCTCCCGGAGACTTGCAGTTCCTTGGTGTGCAAATTGGGTTGTGGTAATCTGCTTCATTTGGAAACTTGTTTGGCAACACAAGCTTCTAAATTACAACAGCAGCTGTCTATTTGGAAGGTAGGATGATTCACTTTGTGAGATGAAAGCATTTTTTTTCTCCACTGGTAGAAATGTTTTGTTCATCAAAATGGAACACAGCTCCGATCAAGAAAATTACACTGTCGGTTGCCCATGTAGCAGCCAAATAAGAAATCTGCTGCTCAGCATTGATACAATTGCAACTAATTTAAAAGCACAACACACGACAAATGAAATGATATCAAGTATTTAAAATAATCAACCCTCAAATATTGTGTTTTGTTGAATCAAAAACATTATATGAAGCAACAACTTATTCTATTCTAATTAGGTTTATATTCCTCTACCTCACATGTACACAAAGACACTAAAAACCCATACTATGATATTGTTTACTGCAAAACACAGACTGAATGCTTAAACAGTCATTATTTTGTTAGCCTGGCGTGCTAATACTATATGTACAGCTGGACCTGACTTTTTTTTTTTTTTTTTTTTTTACAAACGGCTAAAAGATGCCCCAAAACAACAAAAAGATCAAATAAAAAGATTGATTTCTAATAAAAGGCAGCGAGTTTGTTTTGTTAAAATTGTGCAAAATGTTATACTGGATGATGTCTGATGTTGGATATAATAAACTTTATTAGTTATAACAACTGAATTGTGGCGTACTGTATATGTAACTAATTTACATAAGCGTCCTTGGGGACTATACAACATTTATGAAACAAAGTATACATAAGGGAAATAACTTATTTCTAATTTACAATGAAAGTGAAGCAGGCAAGGCATCATGGTGAAGCAGCCCAACGCTCCTAGAAATAATTTCCTCAAGAGGATTCATAAAATATAGAGACTAATCAAACTCCCACCTCAAAATTCTGAATCTAATCAAAAGTTCTACTCAGGATAAGCAAAGACTGGTAAACACATCACCCAGATTAACTGACAGCAACTTCTGACTGGTCTGAATATAAAACACCATCTGTAGGTCAATGGTATTTATCAGTGCTTTAGGTCCTGGATCACTTTCATCTGTGGAGGTTTTCTGGCATCAGAATCTCGCACGGTGCAGTCCAAGTTTCCCTCCTGTCAGTCAGCAGCAGATGAACAAGTGCAGCCTCCCAATTTATGGTTTCGCAGGACAGCTTGTCTCTGCGCTTCCATCCTCCGTGTCTCGTCTTTCAAAAGATTAAACTCTCGACAGTTGGATTCTGCCTGAATATGACCAAATATCACATTAAAACCACCTACTATTGTTACCATGAAAGCCTCCGGGGAAATCTACTTATGCATTTAGCTACTGTCTGCTCTTTTTTGACCACAATAAAGATGAGTCATATAGAAAGAAGCCTCAGTGTGCGAGAGAGAACAAAGAATTGGTTCTCGATTAAGATTTCAGGAGGCGAAGAACGAGGAGTTATTTGACCTGTCGGCCTTCAATAAGAATTTCTGAATGAAAAAAAAACAAAAAAACAGGAATTGCATTATCAGATAGCACAGCAGCAGCAATAGACCTTTGTTAAAAGGGTTTCCATATTGTCTGCAAGTGCTTCTCTCATCTATATTGTCAGAGATTTGGATTTAAACCAAGAGGGTCGCATGAGAACCTCGGAATACTGGGGAGGGCCATGGGTCGAATGCTAAATATGAAGCAGTGCGTTGTATTCTTCTATGAGTTTCATCTAATAATCGTGATTCAAAATGAAATCTAAGAACACAGCTATTTGTTCTCCACAAACTAAGCCCACAACCTTATATATATATATATATATATATATATATATATATATATATATATATATATATATATATATATGACTTCATTTAAAGCAGCATTTCCAGTGAAAAGTTGTTTTTGCATTTTCGTTTCATAAAGGTTTTGCATCGATGCAGCATGGTTTTGAAAATGATGTCTGTTTATGCGGAAATGGCTCAAACTGATTTAGTTAGTATATATGGCCAAGGGGGGGGGGGGGGGGGGGGGGGTGCTGTTGGTTGTTCTTGTATTGGAACCTGACACGTGCACAGAGAAGAGTACCCAATGAACAGTTGGATTGTTATTCTCTCAACTACAAAACCACAAAGTCCCAGGAGAAAAAGGATTGGGAGTCATGACACTCTGGAGGCAAACATTGTCCATCGAGTTGCACAGAAGAACTATTTACTACGGCATTGGTCGGCTGTGCATGAGCAGTAGCAGCATTTTCAAGTTGCGATCTCCTCCATCGGCACAGAAGAGTGGGAGCATTTTGAAAGGTTCCACATCGGGAGCTGTTTTCAAAGAGTTGCATTTTCAGTGACTCTGAACATGGTTGTTGTGTAAACAAATGCCCAAAATGCAACAAAAGGTTTGTATTTTCAATAGAAATGTGAAGATTTACTCTTGTGGATGATCTCTGTAACGTTCACCTCCTTCAGGAAGATCCTTCCTGATTCTCTTAGAACAGCTGGTGAAAAGACTTTGATCAATAAGGCTCTGAATTCCTAGGGTAGCTTGTCCTTCAGTGTTTAAATGGGTCAGATTTCTTTGACAGAAGCTCCAATACAAAACTACAAGTGTAAATTTTGCTACCGATAGACAATCTATGAAGTCTAAACTATCTTGCTATTGTTGCCAATGTATCCCAACAATGATTCTCCAGTATTTGACCAAAAATGACCAGTTGTCATGAGACTTGAGGGGTTCATCTTTCCATACTTCCACACCTTGAAAAACATTCCTGGTTTAGGCCTCAATCCACCTGTACAGGCAGAGCAGTGATTAACCAAACCTTACATGCAAAGTATTTGCGGAGGACAAGAAGCAATCAGACGACCCAAATGACAAACGGCTCATTCACCCCTTCCCTTCATAGTTCCACAAGCTCATTCAACTTAGAACCGGAGAAAATTGGCCTCGTATATAAGCCGGCGACACCCACAGAATTAACGTCATTATTCTCCGTGCGTTACGCAGCTTTGTAGCTGTGCGACCACTCGTGTATGACGACAGGGATTACTGCTGCTCGCGGGCAGCGGAGATCAGGGCAGAGCTGGGAATAGACAGAACTAATGCAATTTAGGTTCGGAGAAATCCCCAACCCCACCCCCTCCCTCTCCTAAAACCCAATTACGTGCCTGTAGAGACGACGGGGTGATAAGGGTCATTTTGTTCGTTGTAATGGAACGATGGAACGTCTGCGTGTAATGATGGGGTCTCCTTTTATTCTCTTGGCCTTCACTCACTGCCCACATCACCGTCACGCTGCCCTCGTACACACATACGCACACGCACATACACACGCACACGCACACGCACAGTCAGTGCAATATAGTACATTGCAGGGAGACCATGATTCAAATTTCAGTGAAGGAGACTGATAAATAAGTAAAAAGACTTTCTGACATCTTGAGATGGATTTCAAATAATGTCTCAGCAAAAGTTCTGTTTTTTTTCTTTTTCTTTCGCGGAGAGCTGTGAAGTACGTAATTGAAAAAGTGGGGAAACAAGAGAAACAGGCGGGGGAGGCTAGGGGGGGGGGGGGGGGGGGGGGGGGCGGTGGTCTCGAAAAGTGTGTGCGTTTGAATTTGTGCGATCATATTTTGTCAGAGCTCACGCCTGCATGTGACAAGTACAATTTCACAGAAGAGTGTAGCGTCAGACAAGCGATTTGTCCGGGAGGGGAAAAGGTGCTTATCAGGCACAATGTATCCAAGGGAACGCAGCCGTAAAAAGAAGGAAAAAAAGGAAAGAAAAGAACAGCAGAAAGGAAGCGGGGAGAAATGAAAAGATACGGAGGAGAGGGGAGTAAATAGATAAATGGAGCATGGAGAAAAGCCATTACTTGTGTTTACAGGTTAGAGCCTGTCAGTTTTTAATTTATGAATGCCACAGAGAGTTCAGTGTAATGGGATGATTGTGTAGCAGTGCATGGATTTGATGATACGTGTGTGTGAAGCTCTGACAAATGTACAGAAAGCACAGCAAGCACCCTATCGGTGCATCTGTCTTCCCACTAACACACTGTTCCTTTTCAAGTATCTCATTATAACCCGTTCGGTCTTGCGGGACGATAAAATAGAAACAGGCGAGAGGTTAACGGCGTCATCAGGCCTCGGTTATTGTGCACAAGCTAATTGTGGTTTTATGACAGGTTTTATGATGCCGGAGGCCTGAGTTTTAGTTCATCAACACTCCTCAAGCGTTGGAATTCAAACCCCACATGTTTCAGGAGGCATTATGTCTAACGTGCCGAACAGGACTGAATATGGACTACCTGGGCGAAGGCAGACTCACCATGAGACCAATGGGAAATCACCAATTAACCTCCAACACAAGTAAAACATGCAAACTCTGGAGCTTACTCAATATGAGATGGTTTATATGCAGGTTCTTATATATAAAGGTTGTTTTCTTTTTAAACGTAGAGGGGGAAAGTACGTGTAAACATGGCCTGAGGTGAAAGAGCGAACAACGATGTGAATATGAATTTAAAAAAAAATTTTAACCACAAACTATGGAATTCGTTTATATAGATCAGACGTGTCAAACATAATGCCGTTGGGCCTAAACCAGCCCCCAAGAGGCTCCGAATCTGGCCCATGAAATGACAACATCAAAAACAGTAAGGATTGACTTTCAACAGTTTTTTTCCCCTCATTTTTTGGAGAATATTGAACACATGACAATGCCGAGACCAAAACTAGCAGTAGCCTCAAAGTCAAGTGTTTTAACTATAGGAGATGATTTCTTTTCACATTTCCAGAAGATATCATTCACATTGACTGTATGTTGACATTATAGTAATTTTCTGTAGCCTACTAATTATTTAGTTTTGAAAGAAAAAAGGACTTTATATGATTTCTGATCTGAAATGAGTTTGACACTTTTGATGTAGATGATTCATGTTAAAAGACAAAAGAAGTCAAACAAATGTACTGCATGCAAAGTATCCATTAGTTGAATGTAATGGCTGAAGTAACTGATACTCGTTGTTGTGACTGAAATAGTTCCTTAAAACTAAACTCAATCACACACACATGACAAAGAAAATCCGTTTTGAATGTATGATAATGGACTGGGTGTTGAAATCAGGTAGTGCAGAAGGCTTGATGGCCCTAGAAATGTTGGTATTTCTAAAATGTGGGCAGGTAGAAAAGGTTTGGATACCTCTGGCTCAGGGGTCTGCATCCTGTGGCTCGCCATAGTTCCTCTGTATTGGCCCTCTGAAGCTTTCTGAAAATGATCTATCGTAGAGGCTGAGAAAGAGGAGAGAGACAATGGAGTTGAGTTGGCTTTCTTTATTGTCTATCGGCTTTCTTCATCCTATTATTATCTTCCTTTTTGAAGAAAAAATGCAGACCTGGCTAATTTTCAAAAAGACTATCCTGGTTAAAATGGTTTAAAAGGATAAATTGCGATTAAAATAGGCTACAATCATCTGATATTGATCTATTTGAAAATTAAAATGGCTATAAACTGCTAAAATTGCTAAAAAATTAAGGAAAAAAACAGTTACAAGCTGGATTGGCAACAACAACAACAACAACAACAACAAAAATTGCCAAAATGTTTGAAACGGTCAAGAATGAAACAA
>NC_137665.1:16285499-16365499 GCF_963422515.1 Blennius ocellaris | reverse complement strand
CTCACATTGATGTTCGGTCTTTGTACTGCTGCTGTAGTAGTCGTTCAGGTAAGTTGACCCCGACTTTACCGCTTTCGCCGGAGATGCATACAGTATGGGAAGTGTGGTACTTCTGTATAAAGCAGCCAATTTCCTTCCATTCTTTACCTAAAATATAGAAATATTTAAGAGGATAGAGTAGGGAAGTACAAATCGAACTGCACCACACAAAAGTAAGAAAGTAATGGTTTTGAAACGTACAGACATAAAAAGAAAAATTTGACATTCATTTGTGGCATCTTGAAAGCACAAATTAACCTCATGTTCACCTAAATACTGTAAATTTAATGAAGGAGGGAAAAAAGGTAACTCCAAAAAATGGAGACACGGAGTGAAAAAAACTAAAGTAATTGACGGTAATCCTTCATGGCATGCCCTCTTTCTTGTAATTTTTGAAATATCCTGGTAAATAAGTAGTAAAGTAGGGTTGAACTATATTATTCATTCTGCACTGCCAGCAAGGGATGCTCAGTATTTCCACCTTGCAGTAAATGGTGGGCTTGTGTGTCTCAGTGACTCCTGGAGCCGTGCTGGCGGGAGGTTTGTCTCCTGGTCGGGTCATTCAAGCCAGAAAGGTCTAATTTTAGAAGCCTGAGGAAGAGCAACCTACTGGACTTCCGGTTTGGGGGTTGGACACAGGACGAACAATCCTGTTCCATAAAAATACTCCCGTTACGGAAGCTGCAACAGAGGAAATTTACTCTACTGGGTGTGACGGACTTCTTGGCCCACACCAGACAAGAGTAGTGATCCTTTGTTGCTGCCCTACTTGCCTGATGGCATTCATTGACATGAGTGAATGAATATAAAGCCATGATGATAAAGCCCTGTTCACATGACAACGGTGCTTGGAGCCACTGAAATACACTTTTTTGGTGGAACATTTTAAAAACGCTCTAAATCGATCTCCATCTCAACGGGGGTAAAACACTGCGCACGTAAATAGTTCTCAAACACATGTGCCAGTAGATGGACAGTAACAACCATGTTTCCTCTGGAGGTGGCATGACTCCCATATTCTCCTGGTGTTTGGTACTTTTATAGTCGAGACTCTAATAGGAATCCAACTTGGTCGTCTGTCCACATGAATGTCCGTGTTCTCACCATTAATGTTTATAGCGTACAGTTCTCTGTGCACATGTGCGTGTGGTCCCATTACCAAAACAAACAATAGCACCGGCCTTTCATTCTTCTGAGCCTGTTTTTTTATTTTTTTAATAAAATTGATGGACTAGATGAGTTAATGCAGGTTATAGACAATGGTGAGTCCTTATAAATGTTATAGCTTTGATTATCAGTGACAGTATCATTTGTCAGGAAATGTGATTTACTGTCTCTGGATCTGCAGCTGGTAATATTTAAATTTTAATTTAAGATGATAGGAAATCAACGAAGCTGTTTGATTCTGGATTCGTGAGTTCTGCTTTACCTTTTTATTTGATATGTTTTGGTCCAGTCTGCAGTTAAGGTGACTCCAATGACTGCAGGGAAATGGAGAAATTGACCTGAAGGAGGGACATGTAAATAAAGGTGCATCCCTCTCAAACCTTGCACACTGAATATAAGCACTAAATACAGAATTAACAGTCCTTTCAAAGTGAAAGTCTTTATTGTCAAGATAATGTGAAGTACCATCGTCGAACTACTTCAAATCGCTGCCTGTTGTTGTGAAACACGAAGGTTGTCCGCTGCTGGTATCTTTGTCTGTTTGCAGTTGTTACATGTTTTCCATGAAGTCTTCTTCGATCGAGGTTAAAACAAGTTATTTATATACAACTGTGAGGAGGAAAAGTAAAAAGTCTTCAGAAAGTACAGAAATGGAAGAATTCCATCAGTACGTAACTGAATATTTGTTAATAATTTATCCCTCTTTTGACTCGTGCCTGGTTAAAGTTTAGCTCCAGTGAGAAAGAAATGATTATAAATCTTCTATTTCACCTGCTGTTGATTCAGATTGAAGACCCAGTATGAAAGGTACAAAATTAAATGACTGGATAGAGGAAATCACAGAATCTTCTGTCGTCTGCAGAGACTCATATCGAAAATAAAACTATGAAATGAATTGTTTGGTTGCGTTTATTGCATGTGACACCTCAGCGGCTGCGTTCCTCGTCTATCTGAAAAATGAGTTGACTTTAATCAGCCTCCATTCTCTGGTAAACACTGTTCAGGGTTCTGTTTGAGCAGCAGTGACTCTCATCATCCCAGGAACTCTCCTTCCTCCATCCAGGAGTTATGGGAATGTTCCTGCACAGATTGTGTCACTAACCAAAGAGATAAAATGAGGCCATTAACAACCAGCTATGAAAACTACTTTGCGTTGGATGACTTATTGACGAGTGGTCCCACTGCTGCAACAATAAAAACACAAGAGGAAAGAGCAAACAGAGCATTTATTATAATCTTAATATAATTTATATTATGTTAAAACTAACATGAACTAATAAGTGTGGTGCGTACAATAAACAGTGGAGTTGGTTAATACATGCACAACTCCGGCAGATTGAACCAACTTCGCATGAAGAATGGAGTTTGTGTTTTCTTGTCGTTTTCTTTGTGTGTTACAAAGCCTGCAGGGCTGCCTCTGCTATGAAACACAAAATCACAGTAATTCCAGTAAAGATTAGTTGTTTTTTTTTTGTTTCGAGGAACAAAAAAAAAAAAAGAAAAAGAAGAAAGCAACAAATCAATACACTGTCAGTAAACCCTCACTCCGTATTTTCGCCCCTCGACTGTCAGAGTCTGAGCTCGGAGTCTGTGTCCGTCTGGCTTTCAGCGGTCGGCGTTCATCCTCCGTAGCTTCGCCGGCAGGTTGTCCTCCAGCCGGCCTCCGGCCGAGAGGAGCGGACTGTGCATGGGGAGCGGGGCCGGGGAGGGCGTGGGCGGCAGGCTGTGTTGGTACAGATCCCCGGTGGACTGGGTCATGGGTTCGAAGCCCACCTTGAGGGACTTGAGCTGCAGCCGGTTGGCGGCCTCGGGGCTGGGCGAGGAGCTGAGGCGCTGCAGCTTCAGCGGGAGGTCTCCGGTACTGCACGCCTTCTCCGAGTGCTGGGAGCCCAGCATGAGCACCTTCCTCTGCAGGTCCTCCTTCCCGGACGAGCTCATCCTCTGCAGCTTGCTAGGCAGGCGGCCCCCGGTCACTCCCTGGCGGCCTCTCTCCTCCGCGGTGTTGATGCAGTCCACGGAAAACACCCGGTCTCGCCGGGAGCCACGGCTTTCAGTCAGAGCGGGCGTGGGGGTGGACAGAGGCGAGGGCAGCGAGTTCTTCTCCTCGTGCTCTTTGACGCTGTATGGGGGCGTCGGTACCTCGAATGTGCTGTGGAACTGAGAGTAGTCCACCCTGAAAAAGCCTTCCTCCAGAGACATCACCGGCAGGAAACGATGGCCCCATAAAACCTCGTCCTCGGTGTACGACGTCCGTGCCTGGCATGTCATACCTACGAGAGAGTGACAGGGTGGCACTAATGTTAAAAACTGCCATTCAACAGGGATCGAAGAAAACAATTATTGGCAGATAAGGAGGGATGTGAAAGGGCAGCCTTTCTTCCCATTATCTCTTTTCCTCTCTCCTTTATTACTTCGCAAAGACAGCTGCATGCTACTTCCTGCAATTTAATTTCTGAAATTTAAATCCAGCACCGGGTCGACACAAGGAGGTTAATGCATTTCCCGGTTCATCAAAACAGTCGCAATGTCTCAACGACTTGCAGCTCTCAATATTGTCACAGCAGAGCTACAGCAATCAAATAGCTACAGATGCACTGATACCAATCGCAGAGAAACACATTGGAGCATCACAAGTAAATCAGACTGTGGGAGATGCTTGATTATAAGGTGAGAGCTGTATGAATTATAAAACCTAAGAAGGGGTACAACATAGAGAATATTTTATCATAAAGTCAGCATATAGAAGTTGTGGGGAGCCAGCTGATGAGATGTCTCTCAAAACAGCAGCTCCACCTCTGAAGGACAAACAGATTGTCATCTCCTCTTCAAGAGTATAGAACACAGACACAACCAAGAACAATGATGTAAACATTGTTATATGTTAGAAATCACACAGCAGGTTATAACTTGATCCATTAGTATTAACTTGCTCATGTATTTTGTGATATTTGGAACAGATGCCCCGTATTCTATATTTATGAACAAGTCAATGGAATGTGTGAACGATTACAACCTGGTGATAAAGTGACAGCTGGAGCTTTTCTTACTCTCTTAAATGTACTAAGTGTCAGTTATCATATCACCATGATCTGGACAACTCTCCAAGGTCTTTGAAAGAAAGGGAGTAAACCTCTCGAGGTCTTGTTAAGGTTTAAATTAGGGTTTAATCTCAAGTTTTATCAGCAAGTGGATTTATTCTTTTGTGAGGAAAATGATCAATAAGAAGCATCAATTTCTTAAAGGAAACTGCTGATTTAAGCAGCAGCGAGTTGCTTTGACTTCAAATCAGAGATGTTTTCTGCCCTTAATGTAGGTTAAAGGTGAGTGATGCTCATCATTGATGCAGTTTGTGTTGATTGTCATAATTGGCAGTATAATAAGTCTAATAATTAGCAATCAACCAGCACCGAGCTCTTGCATCAATATATCGATGGCCAGCATAAAGGGTCCCGTCATCATGTTTTCCTGTTGTGACCCATTGCATTGGTGGGGAGCCCTTGTGACTCATCCCGGATATAATTATTTGTCGGTAAAGTGACATCATGTAATTCGATGGTGATTGAAATGTCTTTCAGTCTTCGTGGTGCCTGGAGGTCTGCTTGTTCACAGAATTTTAACACAATTCTATTTGAAATCCTTCGATATTTGGATGCTTGTTACAAACAGTCTGAGATCAATAAATTCTCTATTTCATGTGATTCAGCAGCTGTGCTTTAACCTGAGCTGCTGTGCTAAACACCGCAGAAGAGTAGGAGTCCGATCCTGTCCCTCTGTGCACCGTTATGTCATCGCCTGATGTTATTCAGAACTCACCACTCATCTTTATCCATGGAAACAACGGTCTTACATTGAGTAAAAGGTCATTTTTATTTTCCCCTCTTGGCCTGAAGGCTTGGTTTTGATTACGGTGAAGATTTATCTGCCGTGTTCTCCCCTCCCACCAGAGGAATGACGGTATTCTGCTGACTGTGGATGTACAAGACAACACTAATGCAAGCGTAGTAGGAGCTTGTGGGTTCGGTGCCTGACGGGCATGCCAGTTCAGTTTTATCATTCAGGAGGCATCCTGTGGGTATTCGACCAGCTGGTTTATGTTTACTGCATGTTGCATAAAAAACAAAAGCCTTCAGCGAAACTATGCAAACACTTGGCAGACAGTAAGCGGGGCGTCCCTGAAGAAGATTTTATGTAAACTATCTGGCAGCAGCTTTCAGTGAAACTGTTTTCAGAGTGCATTATGATGATCTGTCTTTTATGTTAGGCTCAGTGTGAATCCAAACACTGTTACTTGACAAGAATTCCAAGAAAAACACCCTCACAGAGAGGTGTGTGTTGTCTGTATGGTAGAAACACAGCCGATGGATGGGTTAATTGTGTCAAAGCAGATAAAGATTGGATTTTGGTATTAGGACTATGTGCTGTGGAATGCTTACTGAATAGTTCATGGCACTCGAGAAATACAACTATAATATCGAACCAAGACGAATGTTGAACTGTAATGAATTTGTCGCATAAATATAATCAATTGTGATTTGTAACATACTCCACAAATAAATAAATAAATAAATAGACGTATTTATGATTGTGTTTATCAATTTCATTGGATCAAATTTCCCTTGGACAATAAAAAAAAAAAAACAAGCTCTATTTTTTTATACTAAAGACGTATTTGTATGGCTGGTTGTGGTATGTTTACAAAAGTGCAGTTCAGATCAAAAGTCATGCTGTCCGTCTGACTTACAAATCCTTTTAGTCTATGGTGATTGGCGTTAGAATGATTTAGATGGAAAAAATAAGACAAATATACAGGTAATGCCAACATTTTAATAAGTGTGGTGGTAACCACCCTCTCCAAAATAGCAAGGATTTAATGATTCATTCATATAAAATCAGGCACCTTCGAAACAAAAGAAATAGGTAGTTTCCAAGGTATACTCTAAATCGTCTATAGTGTCTGATTATTGTTTGTTTTTTCTTCAAATTAAATTTTGACCCCAACATCCCCTACAATCCCTGATGGACTGCTTTTTGTGCTGAATCCTGCTTGAGTCTGGACGTAGAACATGTTTAAACCTGATGTGAGTTGTTCATGTCACCATTTCTATAAAAAATAAAGAACCAAGACTCGCATCTTCTTCTTTGGTCATGACTGAATTAACAGGGTCGGAATTGATCTTTCCATATTATTTCCCCTCAGCAAAGACCTGAAATGTAACGTCAACATGCTGATCATATCCTGCTGTTTGACTGCAGCTTGGTCCCACACTATATGGCAAAGCCAAGAATGCAAGTCAGGTCTTGTTGAATCAGAACTGGGATTAGTTGAACCGACAAGCTGAGCAGCTGTGTCAGCTACAGCTGGATGTGTGGGGATAACGGCTAAAGTGTTTATCTAAAAGGGATGTGTGTTCGCGTGAGGATGAGGGGATATTGTGGGCTATTGACGGTGACACTAGTTGGGTTTCCCTCCTCTGCTCGGTGCCACGGCACTGCAAATCTAAACTTCTGGCTGCGCCGTGATTTAATGGCATTATCAACAGTGCACAGACCGCGACGCCTGCTTGCCTGCCTCTCTGCTTCTCCGCTGATCCCTCTGTGGTGCTTTAAGCCTATTCATCACTTTGGTTTCTCCTACAACGTTGGCAGAGTTAGGGTTATGGTAGATGGGGGCAGAGAAGAGAAATGAAGGACGTAGATTTATTTGTTTTGGACTTTCAGGGACTTTCTGGTGAATATACACCAGAGAGTGCTACAGCTTGGCTACCTGTAGTTTCCCTAGTTCTTTACCGGTGTGTAAAGAATTACCTCTGCTGTCCGCTGCTATCTGAAAAATGGAGTGGAACCTTGGCTTAAACCTCAAGTCATTCATCAAAGTGACACATGCATCCATGACCACAGGCTTTCATTATGCATGGAGTGGGTGTAAACCAATTCTGCAGTAATATAATATCCCTCATAATTCAATCAATGTGTTCTTTGTCATGTGTTCTTCTCATGCTCACTCTTTCCGGTGGGCACCTTCTTCAAAAATGCCAAAACCAGGCAAGTGAGGAAATGAGATTTTACAGGGGAGAGATTATAAGGGTCCATTAGACTGGGAATTCCACGTGTGTCAATATTAATAGAAGAATTTACATTTAGATTGGGTGTGTGCAAAGCGAAAAAGAATCATGGAAAAGGCACAGAGACAAATAAATTCCTCACCGGTGGTCTCCACGATGCCTTCAAGGATGACCACGATCTCAAACTGCTCGTTCATGAGGGAGCGCTGGGACAGGTCGAAGAAGGGGCTCTTGGGATTGATTTCATGGCAGATGGTCAGCGGGGACACGAGGAAGAGCTGGTCTGCGCCCGTCCCGAAGCCCACGTCCAGCTCGCACTGGTCCAGAGGCAGGAACTCGCCCTCCGGAGTCTGACGGGACTGCGAGATCACAGCGGTAGAAAGAGGCAGGAGGTGGAGAAGAACAACAGGATTAAATGCATTTCTCCTTCTTTTGTCTGATATGAGTCACTTCTGCTCTCCACTTTAGTGGGATTCAGCAAATGTACCAGTTTTCTACCAACTCGTGAGACTTTGTACAAACATTTCAAGCACAAAGGCGGGGATGTTATTGATATGAGATACACAAATGTCAGGCCAGACCCATTACACCAACGGGCTCCCTTTTTATAACCCCAGAGCTACAGAATATTAGTGGGAAGTGTCGACGTGGAGGCCAAATCCCATAAAACTTGATTATGTTTACCTAAAATCAACACCATAAGCCATTAAAAGCCACAGGGAAATTTATATTTACCGGCATGTCAATATTTATTTGTTAAGTGTTTAAATATCATCTACAACTCAATTAAGTTCATGGAACGCCAGTAAATATGACCCACCTCCAAAACATTAATTACAGTGGCTTGGTATGGGAGTGACTCTTGTTCGCTCCTAAACCGTACCACAGAGAGAAAAGACTAAGTGAAAGCAGTCAATTTTAATCACCTTTACAGAGGAGCTGTCATTTTCAGCTACATTTGCCAAACATTTGCGGCCAGTATATCTTATATGAACAAATGTAATAATTTATCACACAAGTGCTGAAGTATTTCAAGCCTTTGTTGTTATTTTTTTTTCTTGATTATTTTTGACTGAATGTCGTGAATATCAAATACCAGGAAAAAAAAAAAACATTTGATCTTGTGAAACATTTCACTTCAATGCCATAATTATGTCAATGAAAACTCTTTATTAATAATAGTATGATTTTAGATGCATGTACATTTCCATTATGTAGTGAAATAACAGTTCTGTATAACAAAGCGCTGTCTTCACACTGTAAAAGCACCCAATGAAAAACATGAACTGCAGAACATTTCCAACATTCCAATTGTTTATTAAGTAAACATATCCAAGTTCAGGAAACAAATGTAGATACTTTTAGTATCCTGTGACCCAGGCCCAGTTTGCACACCAATACTTCAAATGAAAATGCATTCGTTTTTAGCATTTTTGTTTAAAGACGAGTTTTGCGTTTTCAATGTCCGTTTAAACAGAAATAGCAGAAACACTCACAACTATGCACTTTTCATGTAGAGCCACTATTGGCACTATATTGCTTTAATGAAATAAGCTGGTGAAGAAATGTCATTTTGGAACATCGACTATCTGATGAAGGGAGCTCAAACCCACTGATGATTTTCACTGAAGGATTTTAAACACACGAAATAACAATCAATAATATTACTTGTGTATTGACATGTCAGTTTCACATCCTAAAACTCAACCATAATTCATGATTATTTTGGTAGCCATTGCCATTGGTGTCAAAAGCAACTTCAAGAACGAACAAAAAAAAAAAGGCTGCAGGGCTCAGTGAATTATAGAAGACATGACCCAGTAAAAACAAAAAAAAAACAATACAAAAAATGGTTTTCATTAAGTACAGGGAGGAGGATGGGCCGCGACACTGGTGTAAAAATAATTTCATTATTTACATTTTTTATACATTACACTATTTACACATGATCATTTTCCCAATTAATTGTTATTATTTTTTGAATATAAACACAACCACTGGGCTATACATTTTTTTAATTTGTACCAACATTTCTGAAAAAAACTTTTCAATCAAAAATCAACCCTTGTTGCGCGTGTCTGTCTTGTGTAGAGTGACTAAACATAGAGTGTAATGAACGTTCTTGTGGGCCCCATAACCCATACTGAGTAGTTCAGCAGAAGAAATTGGCTGAACTGTGGGGATGACACTGTCCCATCTGTCCTGTTGATTCTTTCTAGTATTTTTGTCACCAGGATCCAGATCTCCCACCCAGCGAACCAGAGCAGCAACCAAACAAATCTACAGTTTAGTATCCTGAGTCATTTCAAAGCCTCACTACAACCATGTCGAGCACCAGGCCACTCTGAAATCATCTGCACCTTGTACGTCCACAGTTTGAGGCTGCAGCTGCATGGATGCTGTGCAGCATAGTGCAAACCACAAGGTTTCTTTTTCCATTCCTCCAGGGAAACTCCTCACAGCCGGGAGAGGTATTATGGAAGAGGTGACCTTTCGCAAACACGATTATCCCAGGTATCCCTCAGATGATCTGATGTACTGGTTCCCAACTGGGGGTCTGGAACACTCGTGGTGGATGTTCTATATCATATGGGGGGCTTGACACTTTGCCTGCTCTGTCTTTTTAACAATTAGATTTGCACATCAATGAATAACATACGATCTGGAAGGCTCTTGCTTTTATGTATTCGTAATACCTTTCTTCCAACCATCCAACAAAAGTTGTATAAATGATGTAATTCACAAAGAGAAACTTCCTTTTTCAAACTTGTGGTTTAACAAGTATTTTTAAAGACCACTGCAAGTGTATTTCACCACTTTGATGGTCTTAAGTTGAGATGCCATGACTCAGTAAAATATCTACAGCTTTCCTGAAGAGGTGATGCTGAATGCTTCACCATCTTGTCCCTCTCAATAATCTGTAGGCGACTTGTTTTCCGTGGCTGCAGACTCAGCGCTTCACATTGATTTCTAGAAGATCTCGCAGCAGACGTATGAAGCGGCCGTGTTTGGACAGGTCTTAACCCACAGAGTGTTAACTGGTGCGGAAGCATTTAATTGCCCACATGATGTTCGAGGCCCTGGATGTATTTTCTTCTCCCTTCCTGTCTTATGTTGTATAATCGATCTGTCCACATTTTTTCCGCAATTAGCCATGTCATTGAGTCTTCAAGGCTGATTTTGTTAGAAATCAAGTGAGTATTCTCACATCTTACACAAAGGTGGCGTTGTGCTATCCTACATAAAGTCTAATAATCAAAAAATATAATATGTAATCACATATTTTTGCTTTCATGTTACAAGAATGTCACTGAAGACAGTTTGATCCCAAATACTGAAGACAATCTTTCCAAAACAATGCCTATAATAGGAGTTGACCATTACCATCTCCCTGTAATCTAGAATTCCAAATACTGATCATTTATATAGCCTTTTTTTCCCCGTGCATGTTATATTGTTTGGATGTGTCATGCTTAAGCAAACCACCTACTCATGGAAAAACACTCTCTTCCTCCCATACAAATAGCTTCATAATGATCTTCCACGGTCTCACTCAGTGTCACTCAATTCTTTTTGCTGTTTTAGAATCTTTTGTTCTTGTTGTAAATCCCAAAATAATCAACACATCATTCCCACAAACACAGTTTTCTTCGCCCAGTATTTCAACATGACCCAACTCATTGATGTGAAACTGTCAGAATTACACAAACAAAAGGACTACATAATTCAATGATCATTCATATATATATATATATATATATATATATATATACACATAGCAGTTAACAATCACAACACATTAAACACTGTGCAGGCCTGAGTTTCATTCATAAATATGTTTAGTGTCTGTGTATGTCTTTACACCCCCCCCCCCCCCCCCCCCCCCCGGTGCTGCAGCTGCTCGTCAAAGCCTGAT
The DNA here is from genome assembly GCF_963422515.1 of Blennius ocellaris. Taxonomy (NCBI): domain Eukaryota; kingdom Metazoa; phylum Chordata; class Actinopteri; order Blenniiformes; family Blenniidae; genus Blennius; species Blennius ocellaris. The sequence goes on along the minus strand of NC_137665.1, from coordinate 16,354,315 downwards.
TTCATTCTGACCTCCCTGTGATATTGCCTGGTACTTTCTCCTTCCAAAATGCAATGTGTGAATGAAGTGTGAGTAAACAGGCTTTGCATTGCCAGAAAACCCTGCCGTCTATTTCTATCTCCTGTGAATATCAATGTGAAGCTCCTCCAGCTTTGTGTCGCGGAGTGACTTTCATGTCGGCGGGGCATTGTTCACTTGTCAGGTGCTTACGGGCAACCGAATGCAGTTCGGCATCGTTAATCCATGAGGGTTATCTTCATGCCGGCTTAGGGAAATTCTACTTTTTACTTTCTGTCTTTGTCGCTTAAGATTAAGAAGATGGATGACTGTATACCAACGGTGACAGACAAAGCTCCTTACACGGGGCCCGTTGGCACTCTTTCCCAAAGATACAGAGATAGCTCAGCTTGTCAGCTGTTTTTTTCTTTGGTTTTTTTCTGAAATCTGACACCTCGAACTCTGACAAATGCAGACAAGGACAGACTCAGTTAATTCATTCCGCACAATGTTTTTGCCAAAACGGCACCGTACTCGTTTTGATTTTAAATTTGTACCCATCACGTCTGATTGCTCGCGCGCCGGCCAATTCGATCTCCAGCTGCTCGTTATCATCAGAAGGGCAACATGGTTCCCCCTCAGAAAAGGAACATTTGTGAGGGGGAATGATGGGAATGATGCTCATGGATGAAGACAGGTTATAAATAACATTGATTGGACCCAAAGTGGCCTGATCTTCCTACTCAACTCCACTCCATGGCTCGGTCAGGCCCGCATCAATCAGCAGCCTCAGTGGAGGAGTTGTGGAAGGGGGGGGGGGAGACCTGGGAGACAATCAGATCGACTGACAAGCCTGTAGAAGCTCACCGGCCATCACGCTGCCAGATACCCTCTTGGCCTCATCAGTAGATTTAGAAAAAAAAAAAAGGTGTGCTGATATTCGTGTGACAAACTAGTTGAATCAAATCATGAGTTAAAATGGATCAGAGCAACCGACTCCAGGCTGCAGTTGTTATCCAGTGCGGTTGTGCGCGAGGCTGTACATACACTCACGGTAAAGATACAGGGAATGTGTTTTGTTTTTCACTTCTGTTCGTGGCATGCTGTGATAAATACTCACAAGGTGTCAGTGTGTTTGACTGGTATGCAACAGAGTTCAGGGCCAACAGCTCCAGCGTTCATTCAAATCAAACCAAACTTAATACGACAGCTGCATTTCATCAAGTCAAATCTGGAAATGTTACAGTGAGACGTCAGTGTATCAACAAATCGTCTAGTATAAGAGAAAAATGTTCGCAGTGACTCACTTTTTGAAAACTCTTATTAGTCTATGCTTCCACATTTGCAACATCTTCAACTTTTTGTATGTTTTGTTTTCATTTGACAATCTGAGCAGCTAATAAAGACTTCCTACAGCTCAAACAGGCTTTATGGTGAAGAGTAAAACAACCCCTTTCGCTCGTTTCTATGGAACAAAGTTTGAGCAAAAACAGAGACACCATGACGCTGCTGAGTCAGGTCCGGATTTAGTGGTTTTACAGACTCAAATTATTCACCAAAAAAGTTGCTTTGACTGTCTATTTGTGTGAAATAAATGTAAAAACCAGAGCTTGGAAAGAGCAACTCAAAGTATTTGTGAGAAACTGGTGAAAGTCTTTTGACCATTTGATTAAAAAGACTCCTGTCAGACCGTCGTTAGATCTTTACCTGGTCTCTGATGTTTGTTTTTCTGCTCTCCGACGTGGACAGCAAGACGGTCGATGGATTAATGGAACAGCCAAGCCTTTGCCTACCCCGGCCTGCAGCTCTCCTCCACTCTACCATGTGTTTATCACGCCTACTCGTGAACTCATGAATCATTACAGAATGAGGGGAAACTGATGACCTGCCAGATACCGTCACTGTGGAAGCTCTGCAGCTTTAGATGCTGCTTGTAGCTTCATGTCCACCAACAGACTCCTTGTGCTTCGCCTGCGCCCTCTGCTTTCAGCCTTAAGTTGTATAGATTCTCCTAAAGAACAGAGAGTTGTTTTCATTTTGCTGCGGTGGTGGAGAACAATAATAATCTCGGCCAGTTCTGTCCACTACAATTCATATTTCACAAGAAACTCAAGCACAGGACTCCTGGGAGGAGATTGAAAAAGAGTGAAAATGCTCGCTCGAAGTCTCTGTCTTTATGGACAAAAATACACTGAAAGGCTCCACTTGTGCGAATGCTGCCAAACAACAACATGACAATGGCGGATTGCCAGTCTGTGTTTGTGTGACAGAAGCGACTGAGCTATGTTATGGATATTACAACTAAATCTTCAGCAAAAGAGTGAAACAGCAAATGAGTGAGAACAGCAAGGTGCCCATTTACCCAACAGCAGTGCTTGGATACACAGAGAATTGCAACTGTTTGAAAGCAGCTCCAACTTGGAACTTTTTGAAAATGCTCTAACTTTGTCTGAGCTCCCTTCATCAGACAGTAAATGTTCCAAAAATGACATTTCTTCACCAGCCTTTTTCAAGTATTAATTCTGAGAGTGAAACGCAGTATAATCAAATGAATCTATGCTTTTCCCTTCATACCAACCACCACCAGAAAAGGCTTTTATTTTGGCACCACAAATAAGAACACTATGGCAGGATGACATGACACACAACACCCTCTTCACTCCTGGTTGCCAACTTCCAAATATTAGACTAAACTAAACTAAATCAACCAACTAACAACATGAACTAAGCAATAAAAACACAACACAATCATTACCAACATTAAAATCCTAATATAAACCCAAATAAAGACATTTGAAACACCACCAAAACAACTCCCATAATGCATGTGACGCTGCAATATGTTTCAGCTGGCAAGTGTTAATCTAAGAAAATCAAGATTGTAAAACATCATTAAAGAAACTTAAACAATTATTTAATAGCAGTCGCCATATTCTCCCAACAAGATATGTCTCCTGACATGGCAGAGGATCAGTTGTTTATGTTGGAAACACAGAGAACAACTCGAACAGCGGAGCTGTCTGTGGTTCTGAAACCACTATTGTGGTGAATCTGCACTGCAAGTTGACTTAAAAATAAGAACAATTTTCTGAGCTTTCCTTTGCTGAAGGTCTGGTAACTCAGGTGTTGGTCTCCCATCTTTTAAAAGCTGCTGTTTCTCATCGAAAGAAAGTTGTGAAAATGTCTTTATCGTCATTCTGCATATCAACCCACCACCGAGCCAGAGAGCGGAGCAGCGCTGTGTCCATTCACTAATGCACTGTGAATGTCTGTCTAGCATTTAGCATAGCACGGTTACGTCCAAAGGCAGCGTAGTGATCTGCCTTTTTATGTAAATGGTTTCCATATTGGGGAACTGACTGCGCATGTGCAAACACACCCATACACTGGATATGATGGGCAAAGGCAGAGCAGCAGTGTGCCTTTGTGAGGGGGTGTGGCCTTCGTGAGGGGGTGTGGTGTTCAGGAGGGGGTGTGGCATTCACAGACAGCACTGGAGTAAGTGACTTGTGTTTTCTCTCTGCCAAACCAGGAAATAGCGGTGTGACACTTTCAAACCTATAGGTACTGTAATCTCCCGGAAATTGAAAAATATGATGCACTTGCTCGCCCACAGTGAAACAAGTGTGTCAGAAAGTGAAGACGCTGCCAGATCCCGTCACTGTGGAAGCTTGTGCTCCACGAACATAACAAATTAGATTACATTAGATGCTGCTTGAAACATTAAATCCACTAACGCGTCTTGTGTACTTTGTCCTCTAGTTTTACTGTTACCTTTGGAAGGCAGTTTACTTCCCCCTGTGACACTGTGGGATTTTGGCACAAGTGGCCAGAAATGGTTCCACAATGTTCTTGGCCAAAGCAATGTTTTGTGACTGTCCTTCCTCCAGTTTTTTGTTTGCACTTGTGTGGAAAAACACTGTTGCAGAGAGCCTGAAGTGCTTATTCCGGACAAATAACGTCGTATTTCTGGCCGTGTGAGTTCTGAGATAATGCACCGACCACCTCGAATGCTGTGGGGGGAAAAACAATCTTGAGTGAGTAACTCAAGCTCTTAAGTGTATACACTGGTGTATTTTTGAGAATCCACACCTACACAAAAAAATCACCTCCATGCAACTTCGGAAACTGATGTATTTGGCTATTGAATAAAAGTCTGGAATGTGAAGGTTTTCTGGCTCTGGATCTGGCTAATCAATGACTGCAGGGCTTCAAGGTTTTCCACAGGCCAACAACAACAAGATAGTATAATTGAATCTCTTCTTATTAGAAAAGAAATGGAAATCAATTCTAGCTCCCGTGACTTTATAGCCTGCCGTGCAATCCTCTGGGGAAATACGCAGCTAAGAGGATTTCTCTTCCTTGCGTATCTCTAAGATGCAAGGCATGGCCCGCACAATGAAAATATGAAGGGAAAAAATTTTATCTTATCACCCTTCTGTTATTACAAGCTTCTCCAGAGCCCAGAGACGACCCTTAACCCATCGTGGCACCCTTGGCAAGATTTGATATGTCGCCCCCCCCACCCTCTGCGATTTACTTACACTGAAATCGAATAACGTTGTTTTTACCATTGTCTTTTATTAATAAAACAATATATCACCCAAATTCCATGCTACTTACTATATTGCTGGAGCCCTTTCACCACTTCCCATCACTTCAAGTCAATTCTTTCATTCTCCCACTCCCCCTCCACCCTCACAGTTACACTGTCATGTTTTTGACGCTCCCACCATGACGTCCTGCACAAAACTGCATGTCCACTGCTTATATGCAGGGATGTTGGATGACAACTCTTTAAAACCATCTTTCTGCCACCTCCTGTCATCACAGCAGAGCTCCAGCAAGGCAACACAACATTCACATACAGTGACATCCACAAGTGGCTATACGTTAATTGAAAGTGACCCACAATGCTCAAATATTCCACAACCTCAAATCCTCATATGTTTAATGAACACAAGCAGCTATTTGATATTTTCACTGAGAAAACATTTTAGCATCTAACAACATCCCGTCATGTCGTCACAGCAAAGGTCCTGATTAACCTCACCACAACCTCCTCTCATCACCTCTTCTGTATTACGTACCTGTCTGGAAAAGTACATGGAGACCAGATCTATCTTTTTTTCCATTATAATCACAGTGAAGCTTGACAGAGAAGTGAAAAGTCTTCTTCTCCCTCGACCTGAACAGCAGGTTGCTGTCTGACTCCGCATGGTGAGTGTCAGCAGATTTAAGTAGGAAAAGATCCCTTCTCAGGTTTTCTAGGTTTTTAGAAAAACAAGATAAATTCCTCTATACTGAGGAGCCTATAGTCCATCTCATGTCACAACACAAGGACACACAATTTAACAGATTTGTCCACAAACTCCTCAAGATCCCAAGTGTGTTACAAGGACCGTTTTAGCTGAGAGAGTTCATGAAATACACAGAGCTCCTCTCCTGGATGTACAATAAATACATTGTTTTCGATTTTCAGTGGTTCACGCAGTTGGATGTAACTCATTAACACCCTCATGGAAATAAAACTACAAGGTGCTTCTATCAGGAGCAGTTTTGACTTGAGAACCGACTGAAATACTGTTTCTGTGAGTCAAAGATGAAAGGCCACAGAGTCTCTGTAAGAAAAGTGCTGAACTTTAATCGAGACCTGTTACTTGTTAGTTGCTGCACCTGCTGCTTCTTTGACATAATTTACTGAAAACTCAACACTGCGATTGGTTAGTCACAAAGAGAACAAGGACAGTGAGTCATAAAGGACAAAACCAACATTGTCCAGTTGAAATGAATGTCTGTTATTCCCATCTGACCGTTTGGACTCACTCGTTAGTAAAGACACAATCAAGCAACCAGTGTGGTCCATGAGCCAATTTGGAACAATCAATACATTGGTCTTCCAGGTGATGAGAGGAGGGAATTCACTTTAACAGTCCTGTCCTGAACCTGTCAATTGTATTTATTCTGTGATTACAGAAGTAAATGCACACATGCTGATTGTGAGAACTTCTCCTGTACAATCATTAAACTGGTCATATTGTTCAAAATTAACTTTCTAATGGTTTCCCCAACAGTAATAATCATCCCCATATCTGGAACGACGCCCCAGACGTGAAGAAAGTGTGTCCTCTCTCTCTCTGGCTTGCTTCAATCTTTAAAAAGTGTGTTGCTCCCACCAGCCAATCAGAAATCAAACCCTATATAGTATCATTGGGGGTTTAGCCAATCCCAATCAAGGTAGGCTCTTTGACTCTCCCATAATTATGCACCTCTGCGCTGGCACATGGCACCACGAGAGGAAGTACTTCCTTCTCTTCCTGAGATGGGCATGTGTGGGCGGAGCCAGTCCAGCTCACACAGACACAGCAGATTCTGAAACGCAGCTCTGATGATCCAATATTCAAATGGAGGAGCAATAAACTTTGAATACAATGTTTTTGGACCGAGGCCCATGTGTTGAAAAGCTGAATAATATGACCCCTTAAATATTTCTCGCTCACTCAGCCCACGATAAGATCTGTTTCTAGATATTGTCTCTATTTTCAGAGAAACTATCCAGCTGGCAGAAATATGTTGCTTTTTGAATGTAATAATCATTTTTACTTGTTTTAATGAGGCTGTGTATAATCTTCTTTTTTGTAATTCCTGATGATAATTTTATACACGATTAAAGGGGATAAAAGGGAATATATTTGCAGTAATTTCAATGCGACATTAGCAAAATGTTATTATGCATCTTGGCACCATATCAGTTTATTGCTGTATCATTGTTTACTGTGTGTTTTAAATACTTACTGTTTTGTTTTTAGACACTTTTATTTAAACATTTTTAAGTGCCTGTGCCTTAAGTGTTGCTGAATTTTGGTAATGTTTGAAACTGTGGTGCATATTTTGAATGACAATAAAAGATCTATCTATCTATCTATCTATCTATCTATCTATCTATCTATCTATCTATCTATCTATCTATCTATCTATCTATCTATCTATCTATCTATCTATCTATCTATCTATCTATCTATCTATCTATCTATCTATCTATCTATCTATCTATCTATCTTTTTTTTTAACCTTCAAATGTATTTAGTGAGGCCGGTATTATAGAATGACTCTTATCAGGATGAAATATGATTCAAATGACCTCCTGGTTCCAACACCTGCAGAATGTATTGATTTTAGGAAATTGGTGGATTACTGAACGCCACACAAGTACTTCACACAAAAGAAAATATGCTAATCTTGAAACGTATGTTCTGTTGCGTTCAAATTATTTATGATTGAGCTTACATAAATGATCGGTAATTGGACAAAAAAAAGAAAAAAACATCCCAGAAGGAAAATACTCAGACCTTCTTCTCACAGATGCCGACTCAAACAAGACTTTTTAATATGCGCACACAGCTTTTTGCCTTCATATGTGTAAAACTGGGTCTTTTTGAAAGTAATTACTTGCTCACCAGCCCTCCCTGCATGTCACTTTATTACACTCATAACGTCATATCTGATTAATTTCATAATTTCATTAATATACAGTCAGACTGCATTGCAACTGCTCTGTTGTCTCAACCCTGGAGATATAATGTCCATCGTCATGCGATGCTGTGTGGAGTTTGCATGTTCTTCCTGATCCTGCATCAGTTTTCTGTTTTGATTCAATACTTAAATTGTAGCAGTGTATATGTGAATGACTTTCATATGAATAGTTCCGATCTGATTTTTAACAAACTCAGTTTAATTTGTCTTACATGCAACTTGACGAATACGGCCTATTTTAAATCTCTCTCTGGCTCACATGCTGTTTCTGGACAAATGGCTCCTGTGAATTCTGAATATTTTCCTTGGGCCATGACTCCATGAGGCCTGCAGCTCAAGAGCACCACCAACGTTCCCACGTGGGGATTGCAGCATCCGGCTTCAAACATGACTCCTCCAGATCATTTTCCTTTCTTCCTGTACTATTTCTTAGGAAGTGTAATATCCACAAGGTATGCACATCCTAAACAAGGCCTTCGTGCAGTGACTCACCTGATTTCAGATTTTTTCTATTCCTTTTGTATTTTCTGCTCTGGCAGAGCTGCTGTAAGTGTTCTGTCTCAGTGAGTCTTTGAAGCGAGAGAATAAGGTTAGACCACAAAGCCCTGAAGCGAAAAGAGAGAGAGAGAGAGAGAGAAATACGAAGGAGCAAACAGCGGTTGCTGTATTTATTGTGTTTTACAGAGAGGGGAGCGTAAAAATGATATGGGGTTGGCAGAAAGGCCTTGGAATTTATACTAACTGTATTTCTTGCAGTCCCAAAGGACAGGTAAAAAAAAAAAAATCGTGGTTCTACAGAATAGAAAGGAGAAGAAAAGAAAAAAAAATCCTCCAGCTTCAATAATTTTGCGATGCCGCGTCAGTTCTCATCTGCTTTGCAATGCTGGTTTATTTGAAAGGAGCGCAACCCCCCCACCCACCCTCTGGTTCTTTGGTGCCTTTTCTTGAACAAATACAGACTGTCAGCTTCTCCACACCTGAAGTGAAAATGAGCATCGCAGGTACATCTGGTACAGGGTGACGCGACCAGGAGACGCGTCGCTGCACGTGTGCGATTGTACTCTGTCTGTGGGGCTGTTCACTTCCTCCACGCATTGTAAGTGTGGAATAGCTGAGTCTTCTTCCCCTCACACCCTCCATTCTGCCTGCATGCATCATTAAGCTGACCGCCGCTGTGTTGGATGTGGCTGTGCGGAGGAGAACACAGACATAAACAAGCTCCAAGCACCTCGCTAATGCTGTTTGTCTTCTTTATGGCCCATTTTGCACATTGGACATGGCTGTAGCTGAAAGGGGCCCTATTACGATAATTAAAAGGGGAGTCATTCGACCTCGCTACTGTTTGAGGTGATTTTCTGCGTTGCTGCTTGTTTTCGGAGAGCGAAGTTCCTTAAGCAACGTTTCCAAACCCGCTGAGCTCCCCATCAATACAGAACCAACCGGCCAGCTTTAGTATTCATCCCACAACTGCATCACCTGTAGCTATTAGGTACCTCTTAACCTCTGCAATATTTTGTGACATATTCCACATTTCCGGGAATATAAAACACTAAAGCGCACACACACACACACACACACCCTAAAGCAAGAAAGAATATAATGCATTTCTTTATGATCGCCATAAATCTCTTTTTATGTGCCCATGCTCTCCCACAGGTGCTCTTTTACAGACTCTGGTGATCTGTAGTTGTGCGTGTGGAGCTCCCCTCTCTCCCCTGATTCACTCCACTTCCCCCTCCGGGGTGGGATATCTCTCTGTTGAATGCACTGACACGCACGTGTCTGTCCAGGTGTCAGCAGCCGAAGTCGAGGAGATGAACCAACCTTCACTCTGGATTTCACTGGTTTGATGCAGCATCCTGGCTGCCACTCATCCTCGCCACGCTGCTGCTGCTGCTGGAGGATTATGTTAATGCCACCTTGAGCCTGTTTTGTTCCACAAAGTGTGCGTGTTTTAAAGGATCTGCTAAGATTTAAACTTTTAAAAAGTGAAATGGAGTTTGAATGTTTGCAACTTGGACTTGATGTTGTGTGACTGTTTCTTGCCCTTTGGTGGACATGCGATGCCTCCAGTTTGTAATCTCCTGATTTGGATAAAGATGGACGGATGGTTCTGACTTTTCATCGAAAACTTGCTTTTCTTCACAAGCTCAGAAAATAAAGATGGTTAAGATTTCTGAAAGATAGAAACCGTCTATCAAAAGTGCAGCCATTGTGCAGGGGCTTTTCTGAAAATACTTTCCTTGAGACTCTGCTATTTGCATTGGCCCATTTCTATAACTTCAAAGGAAGAGACACACTGCTCAGATTCCAAGGCTGATGCAACTCAGGCACCAGCAGCAAGTTGGAATAAGTTAAAGAAATTGATTGTAAATCAGTGTAGCGGGTAAACTGACGAAAGAATGACTCCCTCCAATAAAGAAAAATGTTCCTCCTCATGGTTTCACTTATCTTCACCCTCTGGAACTCACCTTAATGAGCTTGCACCTGATTTGCGCGGACACCATGTGGCTATTGCGCAGGTTTCCCACCCGGAACATGAGGCACAGTTTGCCGTCGCGTTGCGAAATCACCGCATCCTGGCTGAACATAAGCGTCTCCGCGCGCTTCTTGGGCTGGGACATCTTGATGAACATGCAGCCGATGAGGAAAGCGTCCACGATGGAGCCCAGCAGCGACTGGAACAAGAAGAGGATGATGCCCTCGGGGCACTTCTCCGTGATGTACCGGTAGCCGTATCCGATGGTGGCCTCGGTCTCTATGAAGAAGAGAAAAGCTGAGGGGAAGTTGTAAACATTGGCCACGCAGGGGGTGTACGACGAGTCGTGTCCGTGATTTAAATCCCCCCTGATGTAAGCAATGATCCACCACATCGACGCCATGACCAGCCACGCGATGGTGTAAGTTAGGATGAATATGAGCAGGTTCCACCGCCACTTCAGGTCCACCAGAGTGGTGAAGAGGTCTGAGAGATACCTGCTGGTCTCTCCGCCGAGGTTCCCGTGCTGCACGTTGCAGCGGCCGTTCTTCTCCACGAAGCGCTGCCGCTTCTTCTTGACCGGAGCGGAGAAAGTGGTGGCCCGGTTCGTGTTCACCACCTGGTAGTCCTCCCCGAATTTCCTACGTAGTGCCGCCATGTCGGCTCTGCGAGAGTAACCAAGAGGGAATCTGAGAGGTTTAATCCATGTTTATTTGGTTTGTTTTAACCTCCAACTCACTGGCTACCTGCAGTGCGTAAAATGCGCCATGGCCACTTTAGCGCGCAAAGTAAATCCGTTCAAGTGATAAACAGAAGCAAAGCAAAAATGCGCACGTATTTCTGTAATTTTAGAACGCAGTTGTTATTATTTAATAGTAAAAAAAATCCACTCTTGCTCCAGTTTTCTCACGTGACATGAGAGGATGGCTCAGTGTGGCTGTGCGCTCTGCTCAGCCTCCACTCACTGTGACCGGCGGAACCGAATGCCAGGAGCTGTCTGCCATTCAGCTCGTGGTGGGGCTGTGGAGGATGGAGAGCGGAGTGGGAGAGTGTGAGTGGGTGAGTGAGTGAGTGAGAGAGAGAGAGAGAGAGCGAGAGAGATGGGGGTTAGAGGAAAGGGAGGGAGGGAGGAGGAGGAGAGAGCGACACAAGACGGCGTTTGTGCGTAAAAGGGAGAGAGGGAGCGTGACAGAAAGAAAGAGAGGGGGGAAGACAGAGACAGAAAGGGAGAGAAAAAGAAAGAAGAAACAAAGAGATATAGAGAGAGAGACCGACAGAAAAGGGGAGAGAGACGGAGAAGGAAAATGAACAAGGGAGGGAGAGAAAGAAAGAAAGAAAGAAAGAAACAAAGAAAGAAAGAAAGAAAGAAATAGGTGGGCCATTATATCTCTTCCTCTGTGCTTATAGTTCATTCGGTCAATTATAACGGACTTAATTGAAACATGGATCAGTGCGTTAATTAATTTGTTCATTCTATCCACCTAAATGCCTCCATCGTATTTTGTCGCGGATCCTGCACGATTTACAGAATCAGATGCAAAGTGATGAGGTTGGAGTTTTCATGCTTTCAAGTTCGACTGCGCCATCTATTGGACGGGGAGCCCACGTGCGCATTGGATATGACACATCTCGATGGACAACACGCGCTGACAGCTCACTGGGCAGCAGGCGGCCTTCAGGGCTTTAAAAAAAATATGTTCCAGACTGATAAAGATGATGAAACTGAGACAACTGACAAAAAAAATAATTATACCGAACTATCAATAAATTATATTTATTTTTTATTTATATAGAATGTTTCATAATGGCATAAACGAAAGCAGCAGCAGCCTCAAGCACAAACACACGGACAAAGTGGAAATCATGCTTTATGTGTTTAATGTGTAATTTTGATGTTTCAAGTTTTCCAAAAAGTAGGCTGCTGGGTACAGTGGTACAGTGGTGCAGTGGTAAGCACAGGCAGCACACCCAGGGTAACCCCAGCTGGGTGCAGGACTTTTCTGTGTGGAGTTTGCATGGTCTCCCTTTGCATGCATGGTTATTTCTGTATCGGTTCAATTTCCTCTCACACCTCTAAAAAACATGCAATAAAGTGTCAATTGAGAGCGAGTATAAATGTGTGAGTGTGTTCAGAGCATGGATGTTTGTTAGTTCTTATACTTAGTAGTAAAAAAAAAAAAGAAAAACAAAGCAGTTTAATACAACACATAACAAAAGGGAGCAGAAAGAAGACCAATATGTCTGTACTGTCTCTTTTGTGTCAAACTATTTTATTGCAATCAGATTTAAAAACAAACAACAAGCAAAAATGAGCTTTAAGGCTTTAAGGCACAGTGACTCACGCTCATATCAGTTTTCTATGTTGACAGCACTATGAAACTCTTAATTGATTTCTTTGTATTTCAATAATATGCTGGTTTTAATTAAATTTTTTCAAGCGTCTGGAGGATTTTGACTCTTTTGCTTCATTGTCTAGATTGTTCTATGAATCAACCCCTTTTACAGAAATGCAATGTTCAATATATTTGGTCTTGAATCTTGGGTTTTATGAAAATCTTTGTTCCTTTTATGTCATTACTTTCTCTTTCTGCAAATTTGTTGTGAACATTGACCATTGAAGTTTCTTTATGAGCTTTATACATAATTTGCAGAATGTTGTACTCCAGTATTCCTGCAAAACAAGGCTGAACATTTTTTATTTAAAGTGCTGCAAAAGGAAACATTCAGGATCAAGAACAAGAAAAGAACAAGTTTAGAAATAACTGACTAAAGTAGCTTAAAACATTTATTTGTTTTGTTTTTATGCTTTTACTATTAGTTAAAAAAAGAAAGAAAACTTGAATTGTAGATTTTAAGGGGTAACTGACGTGCATTTGTGGGATGAACAATAGCGCTCACTCAAAGTAGACTATGTGCAATAACAAATCGTGCATGATTTACCTTTTATTCCCACTTTTGAAATGATCTTTGCTTTAATTGTAACCGTTTTTAATCATTTGCCCTCCAAAGCTTTTCTCTCTCTTTATAGCTTCCCCTCTTCAAACATGACTTTAAATCAGCGCTTCCGCTCTCTCCACCCCCAAAAGCTCTTCTATTGATTCCCACACTGCACGGCCACTCCAGTGGAGGATTTCCTGGACTATACAATCCTCTCCAAGGACGGCCGTTAGGAGGGGATGGGTCGCCCTTGAGTCTCTTTCATTTTAATCTTCCCACATGAGGCCCGCTCTGTGTGTAAGTGCTATTATTGTTAAACCAATGCATAATTAATTTTTTTCTTTTGCACACGCAGGTAGAACAAAGACACCCTTGACTGGTTTCATTGCAGCACAGCCTCTCATCCCAAGTGTTTCTCCTTACGCACCGTGACTCAGGTGGAGACTCTTATATCAGTCCACAATGTCAATTATTGATGATTTTTTTCTTGTATTGGCTGCTTTTTGTTAAAAAAATGATGAACATTTTTAATTTTCCTTAACTTTTCACGTCATTTTTGGGGGGCATTAAACATGCAATAGATTACATTAAATCCTTTGAGTAGCCGAAGGAAAGCAACAAAGCAAGTTTACAATATTAATGTCATTCAGGCTTCATGAATTCACAAGGTCGATTGCTTGAGAGCATGTTAAACATGACCGGTTAGTGTGTTTTAGTTTTTAACATTCTGTAAATATAATGTTTTATCATTATCACATACTTGATATCTATCTGAGGAGAAGTCAATGTAACCGAATTTAATCTGTCAAATGACCAATAGTTCAAGTTTGTGTCGTTGCGCAAATATATATTGAAGTCAAAATATATTTGTTCAAAATACAAGAAACTGAATTTTGTTGGTTTTTTTTATTTTGGAATGTGAATAATTTAAGCAACATGAACCAATCTTTTTTAAATTCATTCACACAACCCAAACAATTATCTTCTTGTCTTTTCTGTGTTGAATTCAGTATTTCAAAGCATCAAATACTACAACACCCAAAGGCCATCATGGTTCCCAAGGGCCACAGACCAATAGAATGAAAATTATACTAAGATATTGCTGTAATAATGAGAATGAAACTACAAACAATCTATCAAACACACTCCAGTTTATACAGACAGAAAAAAACCCAAATTCATTTAACTTGGATTTTATTTTTCAGGTAAACAAATAAGTTATTTGAACAAAGAGCAATCTTGCTTGATCACCATAAATACATGCTGATGTCAAAAGTTGCCTTATCTATTAAAGTGGATCTAGATTTTTAGAATGTATATAAATAATGACAAAGCATGACTCTTTTGATTTAAAATACAGAAATTACCATTTATTACAAAAAGTATCCTGATTGAGACTTTCCTTTTAAAAATCTGATTAAATAGGAAAAATGAAAATAATAAATGGCCTTTTAAAAATTCACTTAATTGACATTTTAACAGTTTATAGATTTCATTCAAAGAAATCTAGAGAAGCCAACCAACCAAAAACTTCATCACTGCACTCGACAGCTTGAGGCGCAGGGTGAAAAAGAAGTGCAGTTCTCAATAGCCCCTGTCCGTGGGGTTATTCCCAGGTCATCCTGAAACATTTCATGTGATAAAGGACAATTCATCCTGTCATTGCACTGCCTGGCGGGTTATTTAAGTGTCTCGTCTTTTGAGGGCGACTGAGCCGATATTTCAGGTGACAAAACATGTCTGTGTGGTATTTGTACTGCAATTATCTGATGTTTGAAAGGCCACGCGGCGTTTGTATTGCAGATGCACAAACGCAGGAGAACAAAAAGGTTTTTCATCAGTCGCAGCCACAGAAAAATGTCTATTATGAGAACTACACCACATTTTATTTTTTTTAAATGTTTCATTTGGTAAGTATTGGTAGTTGTTGTGGAGATTTTGTGCAAATATAATAGGCATGATTAGGTGTTTAGATAATGCACATCATTTTTAAGCATCCCGTTATAAAGTGAGCTCTAAATACTAGAAAATGTACATTTATTTACCCTTTTTGTTGACAAACACGTCAAGCTGGTCTTTGAGTAAACCTGCCTCCTAATTACATATCAGGGTGTAAGAACTCATCTCTGGGATTTACGAGCAGCAGGCAATATATCAGCTATTGATACGTCTCCCTCTGCTCTGTTTTCTAATAACCGTCAATAGAGGCAAGTCATACGTGGCTGTGATCCTCCTGACAATTGAGGATTAGGGTGCAGACGGCCATCTGTTACGTGGAGGCATCAGGCTTTCCCACAAGAACAGGAAATCACCGAACCTCGCCTCTCCGCCGAGCGCAGTTTGCTCGGCCTTCGTTATCAGACACGAGGAAATAATATTGACATTCACATCTAAATGATGTGGTGATTTGTGTGTTTGTGTGTGCTTGGTTTCCTGTGTCTGTGAGATCCATAACCCTAGTACTGAAGACTCACTGTAACGGGGTCCAGATGTATCCTGGAGGGAGCAGAATGTGAGACTTCTTAATGTTTTATACTTATTTGAAGGCGAAGATCAGGTTTGGGGGATAAAACTCACACTTCTTTGTGAATATTTGAAGGTTAATCCTGATATATGGAGCCAGATTTGAAGCAACTTTGGCATTTGAGAGCAGTAGAAATACCCAAGATCTATTTTGATGTATGTTCCTTCACCTTGGACTTTGATGATAATTCCTAAAGCAGACAGACTGAAAACAAAAAAAGAAAAGTATTGTTTTTTGTGTAGATTATGTTCTGGTTCTGTTCTGACCTGTTCTCTGTGTGTGTGTGTGTGTGTGTGTGTGTGTGTGTGTGTGTGTGTGTGTGTGTGTGTGTGTGTGTGTGTGTGTGTGTGTGTGTGTGTGTGTGTGTGTGTGTGTGTGTGTGTGTGTGTGTGTGTGTGTGTGTGTGTGTGTGTGTGTGTGTGTGTGTTTCTTACTGGGATAGCTGCACAGAAGGGGCAGAGGGAACAAAGACGGCACCCAGTAAATTATTAATGGGCTGTTAGGATTGATAACCATCGGTGTCACATGATACACAAAACCTGCACCCGGCGGAGATGTTGGGACCGTTTCGCCCGCCGTCATGGCGGTGGTCTGGGTGCGGGCTGCGGGCGCGCTCGTGTCCTCTCTGCCACAGAGCCCTGCTGTCTCTGACCTCTGATGGAAAGTCGAGCCATCAGCTCAGGACAACTTTGAAAGATTTAGAACATGACATTCAAATTAAAGCATCTGTTTCTTCTATCTCTACAGGATCTGTACTTCGTCTTTCACATCCATCCATCCATCCATCCATCCATCCATCCATCCATCCATCCATCCATCCATCCATCCATCCATTTATTGTTACCATATTTTATATTATTTGTTTCAATCACATCCACGAAAAGGAGTGAAAGGAACTTTCACTCTATTTATTTTCCCTTTTTTTCGTATCAATCTTGCCAATGTTTCCATTCACTCATCTCCTGTTTTGGTCTTTCAACTCTGCAATAGTTGATAGTCGGATCTTGGAAAGATATTGGAAAGAGGAGCCAGAAAAAGGTGTTTAATATGATTCAAGAGAGAATGCTGCATTTGTCACCAGGGAATCCATTGGATATTTACAAGGATGTTATCACTGTTTGAGACAGACACACAGATCTTGCATTTTCCATGTGACACCCCCCCCCCCCCCCGACCTTTGACCCCCAACCACTAACCAGGGTAATGACGTTACTCTATCATGTGGCATATCAGAGGATAGGAAATTGAAAACGGAACATTTCGGCATTGGTTTGACACTCAATTGGTTTAAAACCGACTGCGTTACGACGAAAATGCGTTTTTGACCTTTTTGTGACGTTGACCATGACCTTTCACCTAAATCTGTCAAAGTTTAATAGAACCATCCTTAGATGAAGACAAATCATCCCTGAAAACTTGCAATGCAATTTGGGTCAACAGTTATGGTAAACAGTTGTGCATGTAGCTTGGACGTGACATACAGTATTACATAACTGGACACTGGATGTGATAATTCAGTCTACTTCACTTTTAACTGTTACAGTGTCTCATCAAATAAAACTTGTTTCAAGTCTTAAGACGAATCTAAGAAATATAGGAAAAAGCAAGTCGCTATAAATCCTGAGTCATTGACTGTTTTTTTTCTAGTTGTTTCTTCAGTAAATCATTGATTTTGTACACTAATTTAAAAACAGTGATATGAAATTATACCCTGAATGTGATTTAACAGTAATGTTGATGCATAAGAAGTGCAGTAGAAAACCACGGTAACAGCAACACTCATATTACTTCAGTAAATCCTCGTATAAGTAAACTATTTGTAGATTATTAAGTGAAATACTAATAAGCATTACATGTGGTGTTCATATTACATTCTAAAGCTTATTTTGTATTGTATCAAGTGTACATTTCATGTAAATATTATTTCAACTTGTATAAAACAGGTGTGGAGTAAATCTTATGGAGCGATTTCATTGCTTTTGTGATCGCTGCGAGGAATTTCAACTTCAATTTCAACAAATCTCTGTTAAGTGTAGGTTTATAGGATGCAAGTATAAAGGCTATTTACAGTTTTGTCAAGTGAGGCTTATCTTAAGAACATTATAATCCTGGAGTTTTTATTTATTTTGAAGGTGTGAAATCATGACTTTTAGGGCCACCTTTAAATACATGAACTTTATTAAATCACTTTGAGATAATAGTAAAAAAAACCACTTTTTTTTTTAATGAATAATGACATTCTTAGCCCTGCAAAGTTGAAATCTCTCTAATTTTTAATGAAGTCGGATCTGACTTTGTCAGTTTCCACCTTCATGATTGAGCCTCTTATTAATTGACGCGATCCAGTCAGTGGATTCCTACATTAAGTATTAATTTAATTACAGAGCACGATGTTAATCCATATTCTCACATTTCAATTACTGATTTTCAGAAAGACTGAGTCCATCATGCATATTTAAACCCTCCGAGACAAGAGACATTACCGTCAGTCGTGTGGGTCGTCATCACCAACGTGTGAAGAGAGCATGGACATCAAAAATGCATTTGCTGACCTTTTTTTCTTTCTCCTTTTATTTTGCATTACTCCACAGCCCTCAATTCAATTATACTCCTGCTTTCTGAATTAATTGGTTCATTACTGAAGGCAATTAGAAGTGTGGGGGTGGTGGTGGTGGTGTGTGTGTGTGTGGGGGGGACGACTCTGATTTCCTTTTAGATGTATGCACAGCCATTCATCCAGTAGATCTGAGGGTCCGGCCTCTGAATGGCAGCTCTGAGACCCGCGCTGCTTTTATGAGAACAATCAACCTCAGATGTTTGAATTTTCAGACAGCTTTGTTCACTGCTGCCATTCAACCCGAGGCTTCATGATTTCAGCGGAGACTTAAATGATCCTGGGCTGGAAGAAATAGAAGAATTTAAGAATTATAAATTGATTATCTGTTTAAAGACAGACCCTGGTGAAACCACCCCTTTAATCTATGCCTATGGTATAGATTCATCTCTTATAAGAAAAGTCGCCACAAGAGAAAATACAATATGATGATCCAATGCAATATGTTACAATACTATATGATGCGATATGTTACGATGAAATACAATATGATACAATGCGATATGATATGATGCAATAAGATTTTATATGCGGTGGAAAATGACACAATGTGACGCGGGAGGTGTGATACAGTACGATACGGTAAGATATGATTTGGTACGATAAGATAAAATGTATTCATACAAATGTATATACTTTTTAAAAAATATTAAGATAATAATATGATTGTGAAATACATAATCAAATTTGAATATATAGTATCCAGTCTCTTATAATAATATTCATAATGTTGTTTTAAAAAATGCAATAAAAGACCAACTCCAGTATTTACAACATGATGAAACAAAAAGGTGTGTAGAAACTTTTTTTTAGATATATTCTATCAAAACAATGGACTTTTTACAAGACTTTTTTAAAATACAAGTTATTGAATATCATGTGATTTTGGTCACATTTACAATTTCTTCAGATATTTATTTACAAAATATAAATACAAATCTGTTGTGTTTTCTTTTTTCAGAGACTGACTCTAGATAGTCAGAAATGTTTAAATAAAAAGAAGAATAAAAAAGTAGGTATTTTATGTTGAAATTCTCCATTTCCAAACGTTTCAATGAGTGAGCCATACAGAGTTGACCTAATTGTCCAAACTACACTATCAACACACTTGTCCCTCATGTTTTGAAATGCTGTTTGGATTTCCACGGATAATTTTAGCACAACAGTGTTTGGGACAAAGCTCAGGAAGCGCTGTGAATAGAATGAAGGAAGCTGGAGGCTCAGGAAGGACACAAGTAATGATGATAAACTCCAAACTAAAATTTTGTCTGTATTGTCCAACCTGGAAAATAAACTAACCAATTCTTCCAAATTGTCAGGAGTGAGCAGCATAATCTGATAAATGCTTTTAAATTGTGTTAAATATGAATATATAACAACTGTTGTGTATGTAAGCCAAAAAAAATCATGTTTTTTTATTTGTCAGCTTAATTAAGAATGAAGAAATAACTCTGTTACTGCAGTTTAGCTTTCAAATGTAATATTTTTTGTGTAACTTGAACTATGTCGATGAAGTTATTTAAATGTAAAAAATTGGCAGTTTGCTCAATTTGAGTCACTCCTTCCTCCTAAGCTGAGTTTCTTCCTCTCAGTTCCCCGTCATGTGGTTGATGGATCGTTTGTGATTTTTCAGCTTTATGATGTGTGTCTGTGCGTTCACTGTGAGGGTCAAGGCTACAGCCTGGATGTCTAAAAACTGTTATCTTATTGTTTGTTTCATTGTAAATAGTTGCAAGCTTCAATAAATTATTCATTTACAATCAGATTGGGTCATTGTTGCCAGATTAACATGGGTTGTTTTTTGTTTTTTTTATAACTTTCATGCTGTTCCATGTAATAAATATTTTATATAATGCTCAGTATGTTTTCTACATGAGTAATAAATTCATAATTTTATATTGCTTTTGGCAATGAATTCAATTACTTCTGATGAACCTCTTGGGACTCGAAGGAGCCATCTCTTTTTAGTGAGATAGTTTATTTGCCGCTATTGAAAAGTGTTAGTATAACAGTAAATTATTAGTTATTACTCCCCAGCTTGGCTTGTTCATTAGATAGTCTTTAAAGCTTTTACACCCACTTGCAGTATTTCTAAATTATAATGATCCAAGACCTCCTGCTTTGGGTGACAGCCTTGGATTTGTATTTGGTTTTTTTTTTGCAAATTAAAGTAATTTCAAGAGGTGTAGCTATGAAAGCTTATGTTTGTCTTCTCCATAAATGTATTTGTGTTATATGTGTATAAATATGTTGTTTTGATAGTTGTGATTGTTAATTAAGGTTTTCATTTGAAGGTTAATAAGTCCCACTCCACCCCACTAACTTTTACCTCTCACTCGATCCATCATATATACAGTACATATACTGTATACATTTGTGATATAGTGAAACACTGCACGTGTAAACAGACCACGTGACACTAGCTGTTGGGTTGTGATATTTTATTTTTCATTATGCTTTGAAGTGGAAGTCAAAACATCCAAAATATAGTCTTCAAAATGTGTGCCTGTGTGCAGTGGGATTGCAGGCTTTAAGGTCCCCCTGTTTGAGTACCGCATTCAGGACACACGTCCCCCTTCGTGTGTGTAAATAGGTAGTATAGTAGGGTTTTTGTGTGCATTGCAGTGTGTGTTATGATTGCATATATATATATACACACACACACACACACACACGGGTTGGTGTGTGTGTGTCTCGCCCTCTCGCTCTCTCTCTCTTTCTCTCTGCTGTATACGTGTGCAGTGTCACTGCACGGTCCGAGGTCCCCCTGTTCGAGCCCCGCCGCGCAGGACGCGTCCTGCCTGCGGGACCCAGAATGCTCTGCGCCGAGGCAAGATGGAAGAACGCAGCCGCTGCGGGAGAACGATGTGTCGCCTCTAGATGTTTGAAACGCTCCGCGGAGGGTGAAGCACGCCAGGCGAAGCCGCGGGTCATGGTCCCGCCCCGGTAAGACGCTTGACTCGGTCCGGGCCGGGGGGTTTTGTGGGGAAGGAGGGGGTCGGGGCTGCAGCGGGTCGCTCGGTCCGGGAGTTGGAACTCCTCACGGGACAGACAACAAAGCGCAGCGAGCGCCGCGCCGCGCGCCGCTAGCTGCTAGTTAGCCGCCGCGGCTAACAGCATCATTGTTCCCGGAGTTGCTCGGGCCGTTTTGTTTTGGGTCAAGTCCGACTCTCCATCACTCACAGTCCCGTCAGAGGAACCACAAACTCCTGGAGGGGAACCAATGCAGACACGGATTCTAACTTCACCCCGCTTTCATTCATAATTTTCTCTCTTTTTTTTCTCTCCTCTCTTTTCGCGTAAAGCGTCTGTGCGTCGATATCTGGCTGTAATTCAAAAAGATGTTTAATATCAACTTTTTCCTTCACCTAATGAACCGGAGTAAGTGTGTCCACTCGCTTCACGGCGGTGAATCAGACTGAAAACAGAGACTTTGTTTGCGGTTTGTTGGTGCGCTCCGCTGCTTGGAGAGGCGCAGATCCGTCGCTGTTATTGCGTGGCCATTATTAATTATTGGCTGATCCCGCATCACAAAGACGGAGAAGGAGGGCCTGAGCCAGATGGTTAGCTCCGTGGCTAATCTCCAACCAGCGTGGTGGGACGTTTTGGTAAAAGAGAGCAGCGCACACACACACACATACACACACACACTTCAGGCTTTAGATTGAACTTGTGTGCCAAATGTTAAGAGTTTGATCTGTGTGTGCTTTTGCTGCAGCACGAGACTTATGATCAATACAAGAGGCAACAGTGATCAGCACTGAGGATCATTACTGTTTACCACCGATTCGCGTCAGTCATGCGGCCAGGTGAGATGCCAATCGTTTGAATGGATCTCCGTTTTCCAGCGTTGCACATGTAAACATTTGGGTTTTGGATTTATTCATAGCAACTTCAGAAGTGAGGCTGCAAGCTCAGGTTAAATCTGATTTTTGAGTATTTAAAACTACTCTGAAAAGTGTTTTTTTTCCTCCCTGAGCATTCTTCTTCATGCTGTGCTGATTGGTGACTCGTTGTGAGAGTGTGTGGGTTTCATACTACAATCTAAAGTAAGGTTATTTGAGGCACTGGCTTGTAGAAGTGTGTTTCTCTGTGTCGGCTCTGTGATGGACGGGTAGCATCTCCAGAGACCCAAATAATGGATTAAAGAGCACATTCAAGTTGTGGAATAAAGAGTAAGGATGTCATTTACCAGCAATCTTATTAGAAATAATGTGCGTTGCGTATGAAATGCACTGTTTTATTTAGAAAGCGATGCAACAGAAAGATGACTCGGCCTCATCAGGACAGCACAGAGCCAGCGATCCAGATCTCAGGTTAAATCCTGAGTCATACTCTTCCAGTAAAAACTAATCGGTGAGTCAGAGGGGGCAGCCGAGGTTTCACTAGTGAGACGGCGAGTTTGGCCTTCCGTTATTCCTGGGGTACGTTGTTCCTGAGGAAGTAATTCCCAGCCATTCCAGGACCGGGTTTGTTTATTGCCGCTGCCCCATAATTACATCAGCGGTCTTTCTAAAGCAGCCTGTGCGCACTCTCATTGGCAGATAAGCTCATGCAAATGGGATGAACTGGGCCAGACAGGCCCATCAAAGAGATTAACGCACAGCTCCAATCCTGTCATTCCTCCTCTGGTGTTGTGTCTGCGCGGAGCTGCAGTCGCCGTGACCTTTCTGCTCCGTGACATACCAAAACACACACACACACACACATGCTGTAATGAAGCGGGGAGCCTTCAGCGCGCCGTACGCGCGGCTCATTTCTGCCCGTCATTGTTCCAGACTGTAGCCTTTTGTTGACCCACAAACCGCCGGTTTAATCCCGCTAAGCGCCCGGTCGTGAGATCAGAGACCGTGACACTGATTCCTGAAGACCCGGCTTAACAGGCTCTGTAGCCGGTGTCTGTTGACTGTTATTTGTGTGTTTCCTCACAGATGGATTGTCAGTAATCGTGCTTGTTTAGATCTTGTTGTTGTTGTTGTATTATTGCCGTTTGAATCATCATCCGCTTTCCCGTCTCTTTCCCCGCAGGATGAAACTGATTGCCTCCCCGTAGTCCCCCTCCCCTCCGCCCCCGCCCCCCTCGTCCCCTTCACCATGAGCCTCATCCAAGACAAACTCGGGAATGAATTCCTGCGCTCCAACGGCGGCATGGACGCCAACTTTGGCGCGGGCATGATCATGTTCAGTCACCTGCCCCCGGTGACCAGCTTCACCCGGCTGACCGCCCACTCCGTCATGCAGGACCTCCCGCCGCAGGAGATGATCCTGAAGAAGGAGCGCGACTCGCCCGACTGCAGCATGGGCGCCCAGGGCGGCGGTGGCGGCGCGCTGGGCTGCATGCCGGTGGGAGACTACATTCACATGACGGGCATCAAGCAGGAGAAGCTGTCGGAGCACGATTACCGCATGCCGCTCTACGCCGGGGGTCTCGGGAAGGGCGGCGAGCTGCTGGAGGTGACCGTGGGTAACAACCAGAACCTGCTGGTGCACGACCTCAACATGGGCGGCGTAAGTACCACCGCCGGGGTCGTTACACCCAGCCGTTTGATCAAAGAGCCGCTGAGCCGCCACGTTCATGTGAATGATTTTATTGCCCCTCATGATGCTACCGAGAGAGTTTATTGACGTCAAAGATTATAAAGTAAAGACTCCATTAAATAGAAATGCATTTCTACAGATGTCATCATGCAGCTGTGGCTCATTTAATTATCTTTTCATGCTGCGTCTAATTGAAAAGCAGGTTCACAACTCAAGGTTCTGTTTACAGGACAAATACAGACAAGAAAAAAACACACTTTTTCCCATTTTCGTCGACTTAAAGTTGAAATCTGGCGGCAATATTTTGAAAACGAATGGTGCTAGAGTGTGCATGTCAAGTCAATTGTTGGTGTACAAGGTAAACCAGTAATGTCAAAAATAAGTCCCGTCGGCCATAATCGGCTCCAGTTCAGTCGCCAAACTACCAAGCAAATGGAAACACTTCAGAGAAAATATAGACTTCCTTTTTTAAAACAAATTACTTGAGAGTTGTGAACACAACACGGTAATAGCAAACTAGCATGAGCCTCAACGCCACGCTGTCAAGGTGAGTTTGTGAAAATGTGCATAAAGCAACAGCTGTATGATCCGGTTTTTTTTATACACCTCACTGTATTTTGCACCAGAAGGTTTCATTCAAATTGAGTTTCTGTTAAGATTATTTTCATCACATTCACTCTGCACCACATAAACAAAATGAAAACCTTAACATTTCCAGGTTATTATGGCACTATTTTATCGGTCCGGCCCACTCGGGATGAAATTAGGCTGTTTGTGGCTCCTGAACTAAAATGTGTTTGACGTCCTTGATGTCAACATTCAAGCTTCTTGTTACTGTTGTTAAATTTCAAACAATTGGCAGCACTTGTGCAGAAAATAATAACCTATTCACTGGAGATGGAAAATGACACCTTTTTATGTTGTGGGATAATTTATTGTGGACATTTTCTGAGTTCTCCTCAAAAACAATCAACTTCAAGGACAATCACCGAGCTCTTAAGAATAAATTACATTTTATGAGAAAAGAGGCTGAAAGACTTCGTAAGTTCTTTTCATCAAATCATTGCATTTGATGATGAAAGAAGGAGATATGCTTTAAAAAAAATTTTTTTTACTATCCATAGTATAGCTGTAGATCAGATGGTAAACACAGTTCAAGGATGCCCATACAGCCCAATTTTGTCTCAACCGGGTCAGACTGGTAAAAAAAGTTCCACAATTTAAATTTGTACATGTATGCGTGATGAAAATCTATAATCTATATAAAGTCTATATTTTCGCAAAATGACTACAATGTCAGCACATCTGAGAAGAGTTAAGCTGATCTGCCAACACTGATACAGTGATGGCGAAGGCCCAGCAGAGGTTACAGCTTCTACCGGCCCGGCAGCGAAAGCGTCTCATATGCTGCATCTCAGCCTGCGACGCCGGGGGCTCGGCTGCACACGGGGTCAAAAACAACACAGAAAATCATCGGCTGCTCCCCTGGAAGAGAAGGACCGAGGGCCGACCTCACAGCCTCCTCCCACCCAGCACATCGCCCGTTCCAACTGGCGCCTTCTGCCAAGCGCTACAGGTCAACGAACGCCCGCACACCCAAGACTTTCAAATAGTTTTTATCCTTTGGCCATGAGATCCTTGAATAACAGCTGACCTAGATGTTAGTGTTTTAGTCTCATCGACAGTTCTGGTTATAATCATTTAGAAATTGTCTGCAATTTCAATTATTTACTTTTTACGGCTTCTATCAGTATATCTGTATTATAGTTTTGTATAATGGGTACTTTTGGACACTTTTTTTTAAATGATGCACAAAGAAGCAGCATCTGCAGTTTAATTACATGACACACATAATGACAAAGCTGTTCTAGTCTGTTAAGCCAATTTGAATGAAACCTTTCGGTGCAAAATACAGTGAACTGTTGCATTATGCATGTTTTTACAACCCTTACAGCATGGCTTTGAGGCTTAATGTTAGTTTGCTATGTTCCAAGCAAACAATCACTTTCAAGAAATAAAAAAACAACAACAAAAAACCTCAATTTTCTTTGAAACATTATCAATTCACTTGACAGTTTGTTTGGCCGACGAGCTTTTATGGTTGACACCCCTGCTACAGACCGGATCCTTGTCGTTAAAGCCTTCTTGTCACAATATCTAGAAAATGTCCCTTTACTATAACTCACAGTTTCCAGTTGGGTGTATTTCTTTCTGCTGCGATTCCTATCTATTTAATGTCGGTATGAGGTGCTTTTCTCTCCAGTGATTGGTTTTCTTATATTTGACCAGTTTTTCCTGTTGTCATTTGGAATATCATTCGGATCGACTCGGATACATTTCAGCTCTCTGTCTCCAAACAGCCCCTCTGTGGGGGGCAGCAGGGGGGCGGCAGCGAGGAGCTTGTGTGAAAGTAGTTATGGAGGCATAAATCCACTGAGATGCAAAGCAGGGGTGATGTCACGCAGGCCCAGCGTGAATGCGGGCGCCTTGGCGAGGACACAGCTGTCTTGTTTGGGCTCGCACTTCATTTCAGACGTCTTTTGTGCTTATTCAAATAGAAATATACACATGCACACTCCCCCCAACAATGGCGAGTCATCTGGGGTCATCGGGCCTGTGCGCTCGCAAAACACAATCAATTATTGTCCAGCAAAGGGCCACGTCGGGTAAAGAAAAGAAGAAGAAGAAGAAGAAATAAACGGTGGAACAATTTGTGTGCAACATTTCTATCAAACACATCTGGACTTGTCAGCAAGTGAGTTTTTTTTTTTTTGTGTGTGTGTGTGCTGTAAATGGGTTTAATTCCAGTCTATTTCTTTGCCTTTCATACTTATTATAGGTTTTTATGTTTTGTTAAAACCCTCCGAGCCAAACTGCCCTCGTAAAAATCGACCACGGCGGCTGTTTTTTTTTTTTTTTCCAGTCCCAAGATTGCGGCAGGTGCAGCCGTCCGCCTCCATATGGCAGCGAGGGGCAAACGCAGAGCGAGGCTGCAGGGTGGGACGGCAAACAGAGAGAAGAAAGAGGGAATTAGGAGCCCGTTTCTGAATTAACACCCTCCCGGTGAATGCCGCGCCGAAGAGTAATTGCCGCGGATGTTTGTTTGGAAAACGCGCCGCGGCAGTTTGCGCATTTTCCTCGGACCCGCGGTGAATTACAGGCCGCGGATCCATAAAGGGGCCATAAATGTTGCGCTCTTGTCACTCCGCCCACTCCAGCCACGTCCCGCACAATGACTCTCCAACCGACGGCGGCAGAGATGCTGTCCGAGTGTTTTGTTTGTTTGCAGTGCACAACAAATACCGGCTTGTTTGTGTGCAAGGTTTTTTTCTTTTTCTTTTTCTTTCTTTGTTTGTTTGTTTCTTTCTTTCTTTTGGAGCTGAGGCCCTTAACCTTCAATCAAGTGATTTCCTGATGGCGGCCCGCTCTCACGGCCCTCCTCCTCTCCCCTTTGTCATCCCCGCAGCTGCCGAGTCAGTTAGGAAAGGAGCCCACTGGGAGGAAAGGTCGGAGGTCAAATGGTGACGGACAGCAGGGTAAACCAAGGAAGAAGAGAAGCGAGGCAAAGGTTTGTCCGCTCTTTATGATTTGTGTTACGAAGGTGTGGATTTATATGATGCGAAAATACGTTTTGTCCAGGTTTAGTGGTTATCTCTAATTACAATTAATAATATTCTGAAATCTTGGTATGTTGAAACCAACCTGACAAATGTCTGAAACTGAAAGCTTGTTTGAGGCGGCGTCATTTAATAAAAGATGCATCCGAGGAGATTATAAGACAAAGAAATTAAGTGCTTTGTTCCGTAGTTACGCGCCCACGTCAAAAAGCCCATATTATGCAAAATTTGGTTTTAATGTGTCCCTGTGTACGAAGCCCCAGATATGAAGAAAGTCTCTCAACTCCCTGATGTGCTTCTTGGTGGACGTGTACTCATACAGGGGATTCAAGAGGTTTTCCCTTCATGACATCACCTGGGGAAATGGCCACTCCCTCTAGTAGTTGGAGACTCACTTTGACCCTCCCACAGGTCGATGAGCTCTGCATTTAAAATTACAAGTGGATGCTATTTTTTTCTCCTTGCAATCGTTGACCGAAAACAGACACAACCCATCAATATTTCAAGCTACAGACACAGAAGCAGCGTGTTGTATGTAGATTTTGAGAGATGTGAATATTATAAGGGATGGTAACACACACGGAGCATCAGAAAGAGATTGACCAACTGCTCTGGTGACTGATTTTAACACGTTTTATGTGATGAGTAGTTATGAAAACAAAACTATTATAACAAGAGGAGCGCCATCTAATGGGCCTCCTGACATATTTCAATTTCCTTAATCAATATAAACTGTTTCCATGCTTTTCTCTTGTATTCTCATCTTTTGAGATTCTGCTGTACATTACAGACTTTGACAAATAAGGTCAGGTGTTGGCATTTGATGTCATTTGGCCCCAAAATTCTATGTATGCGTACGTATACATGATTTGAAAGAAATTGTCAAAAGTATTTTGACTTTCTGCAGCTTTCTATTTCAGTTAGCACAGTCTGATTGGGTTAAAATTGTGAAAATCCAGTGTTTTAAAAGAACAAACCCTCAAGAAGTAACTCACAGAAATTCAATGAAACACTGCAAAGTTTCCAGATGTTTTTGAAGTTCTATTGATTTTAATATTTGCTGCATTGGCACAGTGGATTTGGGGTTTTTTCTTCATGCTACACCTTTCAGGACATCATCAAATGACGGGTTATTAAAGATCCAGATAAAGAAAACTGAAATGTCTATCTGTACTTACCCCAATTTCCTTGGGAAAACACATGGATTTTTGAAAATATATGCTGCGCAATTGATATATATATATATATATATATATATATATATATATATTTTTTTTTTTACTGTGATAATCCCCCGAAACAGGCTGCGAGCTCTAAACTGCTGATTTACTACTCAGTGTAACGTAATTACTGCAGGATCTGAGTTTCTTTCCTCTCTTCTAACAGCAATCGATGATGCTGGACGCAGACGGCAACAGCCTCTCCCCGGGAAACAAGCCGCACATCTGCGAGCACTGCAGCGCCTCCTTCAGGAGCTCCTATCACCTCCGCAGACACGTCCTCATACACACAGGTGCTGTGTGTGTGTGTGTGTGTGTGTGTGTGTGTGTGTGTGTGTGTGTGTGTGTGTGTGTGTGTGTGTGTGTGTGTGTGTGTGTGTGTGTGTGTGTGTGTGTGTGTGTGTGTGTGTGTGTGTGTGTGTGTGTGTGTGTGTGTGTGTGTGTGTGTGTGTGTGTGTGTGTGTGTGTGTATATCTCATCTGCACAGAGTAGTGGAGGCATGCCGATAGCTGAAACTCATTTATTTTCCGGTGCCGATAGAACGGATCTTTTTCCAACAAAACAAAGCATTCGTCAGATTTAGATCCTTCAGTGTTCGCCCGTCTGACTGTCCCGAGTCCTTCCTGCAGAAGATTAGCCGCCGCAAGACGATGGTATTGTTTCCCCAACTGCTCTCCAGTGAATTGATTGCACTGAGCCGAGTCGTGACACAAAGGTCGCGCACTGTTGATCATGTCAGGGATGAAAAGTCAATTTTGGTTTTGTGTTTCTGCTCCCCGACAAATATTTTGCCACCAAATGAGATTACGGTGGTTTGCAGTCGTTAAATTGAGCGATCGCTTCCAGTTAACACGGGCAAAACGCAGGGCGACCATACACAGACACACACACTGTGGAGGAGGCTGGTAAATAAACGCACACAGGCACAGAGACATGCAGGAGAACTAAATGCAAAACCATTTTAATTCCAATTGAAACACTTGTGTAATCTCATGCAGTCTGTTATAGTAGTTCTTTTTGTGGCGACGTGAGCATGCATGCAAGAAATACTACTATCCCATCATGCAATGCTTAAAAAGATTGGTTCAAGACTCACTCTGCAGAGGATGCGGAGAACAACAATCGTCATCATGTAGCCAATGTCAGTCAATTGCTCTGTATTATGTTGACAATATATCAAGAATTAGACGAATTCCCTGTCGAATGTATTGGAAAGCTGTTCATAGGAGTGCTGAGAGTAATTATATATTGAAGACGATTCATCAGGACGTAACACGACTTCACGTCTCTTGTCGCCGCTCATCAGGTGAAAGGCCGTTCAGATGCAGCCAGTGCAACATGAGCTTCATCCAGAAGTACCTCCTGCAGCGACACGAGAAGATCCACAGCGGTGAGCGAGCGACTGCAGCCTCCGATTCCGCTTGACGGAGAGAGAGAGAGAGAGAGAGAGAGACTAACCTCCTGTTTTTGTGCGGCAGGCGAGAAGCCCTTCAGCTGCGACCAGTGCAACATGCGCTTCATTCAGAAGTACCACATGGAGAGGCACAAGAGGACGCACAGCGGGGAGAAGCCGTACAGATGTGAGACCTGCCAACAGGTTTGTAGTCGTCCTCGTTTCTCCAGCTCTGAAGGAAATCTTTATTTCTAAAAAACAAAACAAAAAACAAAACGCGTTCCGTCTCTGTTCCAGTATTTTTCTAGAACAGACCGACTGCTGAAGCACAAGCGAACCTGTGGAGAAGCCATAAAGAAGGAGCTGGAGCCGGGGATGATGGACCTGGGGTGTGTGGACATGGGACACGGCAGCTACGGAGTCACTCAGGGAAGCGCTGGAGGCGCGGCGAGGAAGAGGGGGCGGTCCAAAGCCTCCGGCGAAGGAGGGGTGCGCAGGAGGAAGAAGGGGGACGGGGGAGGGGCGAGGGGGGCTCACCTCCACGGGGGGGCGCCGGAGGGCTTCAGCATCCACGACTACTCCGTGGGGAATCACGTGGTGTCGTCGTCCACCGAGCCGGGACCCAGCATGCAGCATGGCCACCATGGCCGCGCCCCCAAGCTGGCCTTCAAGAAGGCCAATCGGAAGAGTCTGGACAAAGCGGCCAAGCAAGGCCCGCCCGAGCAGGGCGGCGGCGGCGGCGGCATGGACGGCCTCGGGCTCATGCAGGGCCACGGGGCCAAAGCGGGACACACCAGCAGCAACTACGACGACGCCATGCAGTTCGTGAAGAAGCGGCGCTACCTGCCGGCGGCCGAGTACGACGGCGGCATCCACTTGTCCTCCCAGCCGTCCGTCATCCGCTGCGACATCTCGGGCATGCTGGACGGCGACGCCCCCCTGAGCCTGGACAGGTCCGGGATCCCGGACGAGGTGCTGCAGAGCCTCCTGGACCACTACGCCCAGAAGCCCGACGGCCCGCCCCACGACGCCCACTTCGACCTGGGCGAGCAGCACGTGGAGCTGCACGCCGCCCCGGCCGACGCCCACAGCCCGTCCGGCGACAAGATGCACGAGTACTCGCGCTTCCTGCTGCAGACGCTGGAGCGCACCACCCACGGCGCCGGCTTCCCGCCCTTCGCCGCCTCCCACCCGGGCAACCCCCTGTACGCCGACAAGAACATCTACTCGGCGTCGCCGCTGGAGTGCGGCTTCGGCCAGCCGGTGGCGTCGCCCTCGCTGCCCTCCTCCGTGCCAAAGTCCCACTTCGCCATGCTGACGGGCTCGTCGCCGCAGCACGGCTTCCACCTGGGCGGCCTGGACGCCTCCGCCCACCAGCAGCTCACCCCGTCGCAGGAGCTCAGCGAGCAGCTGGAGAAGCACTCGGCCACGCCCCCCTCCGCCTACCAGATCAGCCCGTGCGATCTGAGCAGCCAGAAGGAGCCGCCGCCCTGCAAGACGGTCTACGCGCTGGCGCCCGTGCAGGACCTCACCCCCCTGGACTCCTCCAAGACCTCCTACCAGATCGAGAACTTTGCCCAGGCCTTCGGCTCGCAGTTCAAGGCCGACGGCCGGGGCCTGTCGTACGGCGCCGACTCCGGCGGCGAGCTGGATCACAGGATACGGACGCCGGTGTCTGAATTCTCAGGGTATAGCAGTTTGTTATCCGATGTCAGCGAGCCCGGGAACACGGGCTCCAAAACTCCGACAAGCCAAAGCTACAGATGAGAGCCTGAGAGGGAGAGAACACTCTGCCGCTCACTTTGAATCTTTTGTAGCGCTCCTATTTTATTATTATTAATATTATTATTGTTATTATTATTTTTTTAAGTGACATCTATATTTGAACGCTCTGTCTTTTTTGCCCACTCCTCTTCCCGCGATGATGCAACTGTTATTGTTCTTTCTTTTTCTTTTTTTTTTAACTTAAATAATGTAATTCACTGTTTATTGATGGCTCATGAGCTGAAAGTCATTTTTTTGAAAGGCTTTTTTTCCTCCCCCAGCGACGTGAAGTGTTTTAAGCAATCAACTTTACTCATCACGTGTGCAGGGGGGAGTTAATAGTAGAAATCGGTGCGATGGCAGGGAATATCCCAGAATTTAAAATCGCAAAAAAAAAAAAAACATGTTATTGTCTGTTACAAGGTCGAAAGTATTACTCAGGAATAAAATTGGACAGCTTGCGAGGTGAAGCGAGGTTTGAGACGTCAAAGAGGTGGTTGTTGTTGTTTTCTTACTTGTAAACGGACTGCTGCCAGCTCACTTGAACACTGAATACACTTTCTACTTGGCTACATAGAGATTATGGTACTTTTCATGTCAATGTGAAACTCATGTTTGCTTCAATAAGGGCCATATATATATCTAAATATATGTCTATATATTTATAAGAAGATATATTGTGTAAGATGACAGTTTAAATCTCTCGAGGTCTGCCGGCAGAGGAGGAGAAGTGATGTCTGGGCTTCTTTATGGCCAATAGAGGTCGCTGTTGGACAGCCATAGAAAGTCCTCTTCCTCTTGATTTCTATGAAAAGAATCCAGTCAGCACTTTTGAGCCGCTGTGTTTTTCTGTTTTTGTTTTTTTGTTTTTCTTGGATGGAGTACGATGAAGCATCGGGGAGTGGGCTGGCCTTTTTCTAAACGGGGAGGGGGGGGGGGGGGGGGTGAAAAGTTGGGAGGGTGTGGGCTTTTCTTCATGTTTTCTCTTTACGTATTTTGGGAGGTTAGGTTGAGAGGGAGAGGGGGAGGGGGGGGGGGGCAGTATTTAATCGGGATAATGTAAATGTAATTCAGACCCCTAGTTTTTAGTTTCGTAGCAGTTTTGCTTTCTTATCGAAACGTGTTAGTGATGGAAGTGTTACCGGGGCAACCAGTTTAAAGGCTCTTCCATACTTTCTGATCCGGAAAAGATTTCCACTTGTGGTGGCCGGCGTTCTCCTGCTTTCCGAAAGCGTTTGGACATCTTTCTATTCTTTTAGATTGTGATTGTACAAGATAAGGATATTTATGTACGTGGCCCAACGCAGACACGCGGAAAGTATGAATTGGCCTTTAAGTGTAAAGCTGTCCGGATCATGTGTATACCTTTATTAGAGTTAAAAAAAAACAATATTTGTCCCCTTTTTAAAGCAAAGCAAAAAAGAAAAAGAAAAAAAAAAACGTTGGGTGCCTACTCCTCAGAAGTGCAGGTTACAAATTATTGTCTAGTCGATGTTTAGATTTTAAACTTGTTTTATTTTGGTAAGAATGACCGCGCCGTCTTCCAGCAGCAGCGTCCGGCCTGCGGTGCCGGGAGCGACTCCACTCAGCCCTTTAACGCTCTTTTCAAAGCAATCATGAAGCTGAATATCGAGAGGCGTCGCCTGAACGCCTCGAGTCTCCCAGCGAGAAGTGGCCTCGTATAGAAATATGTATACCTCATATCACAGCGAACCAGGGACAAACGTGTGGAGCAGAAACACACCTGTGTTGTAAAGATGTCATGTTTCTTTAAGGAAAGAAAAGAAAAAAAAGCAGCGTTCACCCTCTTCCAGTTCTTCCACTTCTTGTCTGCCATATTGTTTCAGTCTGCCTATTGTTTACAACACGTGTATAAAACACTACGTCATACCCAATGACCCCTGTATAATTACATTCTTTTTTTTAAAAACTAGAATGCCCTGTTACTTTTTTTTTTTTTTTTTTTATTGACACCATTTTTAAAAACATTTTTTAGCTTCTATCTTCCATTTTTATATTCTTTGAAGAGCTTGTGACTCGTCTCACAAGGCTGGTTTTGTCCAAGGATTATGGAAAAAAAAAAAAAAGACTGATTAGGGAGAAAACAATAAAAACTTACCAGGAAAGAAAGAGTGTTTTGCTTCTTTTCAATTGTTCATGTTTTGAGCCG
Source organism: Blennius ocellaris (assembly GCF_963422515.1). Taxonomy (NCBI): domain Eukaryota; kingdom Metazoa; phylum Chordata; class Actinopteri; order Blenniiformes; family Blenniidae; genus Blennius; species Blennius ocellaris. Next base: position 16,320,529 of record NC_137665.1, on the reverse strand, counting down.
AAGTATAGCAGTTTGAAAATCCACCGCTAGATGGTGCCGTTTCTCTTTCATGGTCCATTCATTCAGCCACCTCAGGTCATTACAGGTCAAACAGGAAATGACTGACATGGAAATGCGCGTGTCTCCGTATTGTAGATGTATTTACACTGACAAAATATATTTGGTGAGTTTGAAAAGAGCGTATATGTTACTTCATGTGCAAAATGTACTTGGACTATGCCAAAGTTACATCTGCTTGGATTTAACTTCATCTAGCAGTCAATAAACTGACTAACATTGGGCTCGAGGTGGAAAGAGTACGGTACTAAGATGCATCAAGTACAAGTAATATTACCAGTCTAAAGAGTAAAAGTAAAAAGTAGCTTATATTAGACGGGTAGAATGGTCTCTCAAAGATTTAAAGATATAAATCTCATAGTTGTTAATAAAAAGAACGATTTTACAAATTAAACTGCAACGACAGTGAAACTAAATCTAGACAAAGTGGTTCACGGTCTCAAGCTGTGATTTCACAGTAACGAGAGTAAATGCCTTTAATATCGCTGTCATGGCTTCCGATTCTCAGGGTTGCTGCAGATTTTCCAGAAATGAACCCGAAGCCATTGTACTGATTTTAAAACGGTTTATGTGACACCGTCTGGGAGCCTTTGTCTTGTAGCAGCATTTTACGGACGGTTCAAACTCTTCCTGGCCCAAGTCTCCACACCAGTTGCAGACGTTCACGGGAAACATGATTGGTCCATGTGATATTTGATCTTTTTAACAGGTCTGAGTTGCTCATTCAAGGCTTCAAAGGAACGTTTTCTTTTTTCTAAGCAATTCTCACCAAAAGTGCTAAAGACTGAAATCGCTCACGTCATGGTTTAACCTTTCGCTTTGTCACGGGAGCTGGAGATGACATTTCTCTTATGAGGGGAATTAAAGTGCTTCCTTAATTGTCTTTTTCAGAAAAGGGAACGTTCTGCCTTCCTGTCACCAAAACCCAGAGAGCCGGATGAATTCCTGTAATTCAGCCCTCCCATTTCCATCAACGACTGCTTCTCCTCCTGTTGGCTTGACCCAAAACCCTTTAGTTTCTTCACATCAGCGCGAGTCAGCTTTGATTGTTGGAAAATGAATGATCAGGTCATAAACGTTTGAGGTGTGACTGTGAGGAATTCCGAGCCGCTTCGCGTCGAAGGTTTCTCGACGGAATCGAAAGGTCTCGCCGGGAAATCGAGTGTCCCTGCTCCCCACCAAGTGGAAAACGTCGTCTTATCTTCACAGCTGGTTAATAGCCGCCGGTTGTGTACACAGAGCGATAACATGAAGGGAGCAACAGCAATAAAGGGAAAGGATAAGTTTTAAAGAGGCTGTAACCGGAGTCAGGTGAATACTGAGTCGGTGATTTTAGCATTAGTCATTGCCTCCGTGTTTCCAGTCATGGTCGGGACGGTTTTGGTGGTTTGGGTCAGGAACAGGTTGAAATGAAGACAATGTTGCTCCTCCATGAACCATGAGCCTCCGTGAAATAGAAATTTTTTTACTGATACACAAGTGTCGGAGGTGGGGAGCAGGTTTGACATCTTTTCTGTATGTTAGATGACAAAAGGCATGGCAAGGCAAGGCAAGGCACGTTTATTTATAGAGCACCATGCAAACACAAGGCAATTCATAGTACTTTACAAAGAAATTAAAAAACCACATTAAAGCTTTAGAAGAAATGAAAGAAATGCATTAAAACAAACAACGAAGAAAAGTATAATAAATAAGATAAGTTTAATAAAGTAAGTAGAGTCTGTTTATTTCTTTATTCAAAAGCCTGTGCAAACAAGACTGTTTTAAGTCCTGATTTAAAAGAAGTGAGTGTTTCGTCTTCAGGTGTTCAGGAAGTTTGTTCCACAGGTGAGGAGGTCGAAACTAGAAGCTGCTTCACCTTGTTTGTTTCTGACTCTGTTTCTGACTCTAGGGACTCTGAGTAAACTGTGGGCCTCAGACGTCTGGAGGATTTATATTCTACAAGTAAATCTGAGATGTATTTGGGCCCGAGACCATTCAAAGCTTTATAGACCAGGAGTGAGATTTTGAAGTCAATCCTTTGGCACACAGGCAGCCAGTGCAGGGATTGGAGGAGGGGTGTAATGTGCTCCACCCTCTTTGTGGTGGTGAGGACTCTGGATGAGCTGCAGTTGTCTGACAGATTTTTTTTTTACTGAGGCCCGTAAACCCACCGCTACTGTAATCCAACCCAGTGGGTCCAGCAGTCTGTTGTGGTCAACTGTGTCCAGAGCAGCACTAAGATCCAGTAACAGTAAAACTCAGACTCTGGCAGTGTCACTGCTCATGCCGACGTCATTTAACACTTTAATAAGAGCTGTTTCACTGCTGTGCTTTGACCGACATCCACATTGGAAAACATTTAGGTAAATGTGTTGTGCCATAAAAGCATTAAGTTGTGTAAAAATGAACTTTTCAATAATCTTACTTAAGAAAGGCAGGTTTGATATGGGTCTGTAATCACTAATTACTGAAGCATCCAGATTACTCTTGTTTTAAAAGAGGTTTGATCACGGCTGTCTTTAGAGTTTTGGGAAAAACAAACGTCTGAAGAGAGCTGTTGACTATCTGTAGTACATCTGGCCTCTCATAATGACACAGACGATGGTGTGTTTTATCGTTTCACATCTGAAATTTGAACTTAAGACATTATTTGGGCAGGCTTTTATCTTAAACTTTTACTTTTATCTTAATAAAGCTCTTACCTTATTTATTCTCCTTGTTGTGTTGCTTTAAAATCCTTTCAACTCACATTTGGAACAATGATTGAGCTGAAAATTTGCTTTTGAAATTAATCACATTTAAAAAAATGTTTTTTATAAGTGATCCAGTTATCCTTTACTTGTGTAACAATATTTATTTCTATTTTGAATTCGTAGAACTCCAAACATTTAGAAGTTTATTATTTCTATATGACGAGACGATATAATATTAGTCGGTGATTTTTGACGTCAAAAACCAATATGGGAAGATTATCAAATGTTGAAAAGTTGAGCGAATGAAAAAGGATGAGAATGTGAGAGGTTTTCAAATATTTCAGACTCTTAATCACTTAAGTGTATTGGAAATGCTTTTATAATTGTGAAAAAAAGTTACTGAATAGACTTCCAATATGAGGCTGGAAGTAGAGTCCACGACCTCTCATAAGCTGAATTAATGATCATTTTACATCTTAAACATATCCATTGAGAAATGCATCCTATTTAGACCATTTAAAAAAATAATTATATATCATGAATTATGTTCAACGTTATACTTTTTTCCCTCACTTAGCATGAGTAAATGTCAAATTAAAATTTATTTGTTTTTTAATCTTTTGGAACTTGAAAAAGTCTCAGGTGGAAGTTTAGCCCTGAAATACTCTATGCTAAAGTATATGAATGGGTTTTCTATAAAAGTTGTACAGAAGAGACGCGTTTATCCCTCACATGGTAGAAAAAGGAGGCGACAATGGGATCAGTCACCATATATCAAACATTAATTACACCAGGAATCTATGGCATAAAATGTGAATGAAACCTCAAACTTTACATTATTGTGGTTTTTAGTTGTATCATAATAAGAAGCATTTTCTTTATAATCCAGCCAGTAAATGAGCCACGGGTATTTTTTTTTTTTTGCTGGTTGCCAGGTTGAATATCAACAACACATATCTGAAAATGTTGCAATACTTTGGAATATTTGAAAGAGATAAAAGTGAGGTCATGAAGGTGTGTATGTGTAATATGAATTTGCGTAGAGAAACCTCTCATGAGAGCAAAGTAAATAAGTTGGACGATTAAAATTAAGCATTAACACGAAATCCACTCCTTAGTTAAACAATAACACAATGACAGCAGAACTGATACATATTCTTTATTATACAAGTTATACATTCACATTTTCAACCAGAATCATAGAAAGAAAAAACACATGAGCTTGTCTGGAATCGTGGAAAAGGTGTGTCAAACTAATTCTTTCCTGTTCAGAAGTCACATGAAGCTCAAGATAAATACAAAAGACAAAAACAACAAATCCAAAGGATTTTGAGTGCAATGTATTCAAGCACCTGAAAATGTATTTTAATATCTTTTGAAACCAAAGTTTTCAAGACTCAAGGAGATTTTAACATGATGCCATTTTCAAACAATGTCACAATAACGTATCTTTTTCAATTTTGTCACAACTGATACTGAAAAAAAGACACATTTCTCTATTTATAAGGTTTAAAGTCAAATTCATCCAGCGAGCCACAATGGACTTTCAGATGGGTCAGTTTCGGGCCACATGTTTGAATATAAACTAAATCTTTGATAACAAGTTCTTTGGTATTTTGAACAGTACAGCACCTCATCAACTGTTGAGTGAGAAAACTGAGGCACGCACGCACGCACACACACCCTCAGTTCTGAATAATGCATTTCCTGAAAATGCGCACGGTATAATTTCTCAATAATTTCTGGGTCGTTGGTTCCAGTTCTGTCTTTGATGAGGATGTAAAGTGTGAACAAAAACAACACTGTGGTAAAGGTCAGGCCGCTAAAACACCTTTGTGTTGGTGTCGGTTCAGGACCACAGCTATTTACAGCTATTAGAAGTTTTTTTTACGTCAGAGCTCAGTAAACATGAGGCTGAATGTTGGTGTTTTCTGATCTCAGACCAGTTTGACTTCAAGTACTTTAAAATGTAGTTGACAAAATATTCCAAACATTTTCTTTACTATGAGAGTTCACTCTGAAAATGTCATATTTAAAGCTATTATCAAACCCTGAATCTTAACATGACATGTAACCATCACTCCTTCAGTAGTTGTGGGTCTTGTTGTAGGTGTGGCCTCGTGTCCCAGACTGGACGCTGCAGCAGGATGATTTTGGCCCAAAAGTTGTGGTTTTGTCACCCTTGGTTGTGTGGCGATACATTTATCTGTCTTTAGGAAGTTTTAGGGGCTTATTAAAACCCGTGATCGACTCAATTTAGATGCCACTGTCACATGGCTCCAGCTGACTTTACCTCTGATTCCTCAACGTCGAAATGGGATTTTGGAAAGTTTGTAAGCCTGCCTGGCTTGTTTTATTCTTTTACCTTTACCTTTTTTGTTTTTTTATTTTATTTTTTTGTATTATCTGTGGGACCTGTGCATTTTTACACCTTATCTATTCTATTGTGAAGCACTTTGGTCCACTGCAGTTAATTTAAAGTGCTGAATAAAATACATTATATTCTACATTCTTCATTTTAAAAGGCACATGAAGACTTTAAACCTCAAAAGTGTGATATGGTTTAATATAAAATGTGAAAATCTTTAGAGTCTGCTATTCCATGTGTGAAACCTGAAAGCCTTATATAGCACCTTTATTGACTCCAACACGTTGAAGTTCAAAATAGCAAACTTGATTTATAAAAAATTTAACTGCCACTTTACCCGTCCTTTACTAACTAATGCCAGCAGAATCAATCACACTGTCTCTTCTTTAATAATCCAGACATTCCTCAAGTAATATTTTAATTCACTTCCTGATAATGTTCTGTTTAGGTAAATCGTAAGCCCACAAAGGATCAGTGGGAGTAAAAGTTTTATATTTGTTTGAGTAAACCTTTAGGCCGTCAGAGGGAAGGAAGATAAATAGCAGAGCTCTAATTGCATGTTTAGTTTACTTTCTTTCGAAGACTGCTTCAGTGCTTACATAACAAGTGAAAATAAAACTGAATCCCATAGAAGGACCTCTTTTCTTGTTAAATCCTGACAGAGCTCATTTAGCCCGTGAAGGTTCAAGCCATTTAGAAATAGTTTATACAACAACACAAGGAACATAGAGAACGCTGTGGACAGCTCATTATGTTTGGGAATTTGTGCCCTAATTTATGGTCAGTAAACATGAAGGACAAAGAGTAAACACAAGCTGGAGCTTTATAAAGGAATATACACTTAAGAAGTGGAGCTTTGCTGCCAAATAGAAGTGATTACTACTACATCTCATAAGGTGGGAACCTCTGGTAGTTCTCACCACCAACACTGCCCAGTCATTGAAATAAACAAACGTATTTGTGGACACGCATACGAAGAAAAAACAATAACCCTCTACCAACGTGGACTAAGAGCTGGAGGAAGACAGTGTTCAGAAGAGGGGCTGGGTCAGGCGAGTAAATGCTGTCAAAGATGCAAAATATGCTTGATTCTGAGGACAAAGAAGAGTGAAATTTTAGTCTGAAATGCTGCATTTGGGGAATATTAAAAAGTCATTTTCATTTATTCACTCGCTATTCATCCACTTTCCTGCTTCCTTCCGCTTCATTTGCATTTATCCCCATTTGCGATTGTTATAGCTGTTTTTACCATTAATTATTTAGTTTTTAAAGTTAAATGATGAAAGTTTAAAAGAAATTACCGGTGTGTTAATAAGCTGGTTTTGAAGTTTGACGTTTTGAAAGCTTCATGGAGCCACTACAGAAGAGTTCTGAATCTGTATGATATATTTCCAAATATTTATTTGATCATATTTAGGGAACTTTTCATTAATTTTCTCTTTATTGTATACGCAAACTCTAAAAATCTAAAAATAGCTTATTTACAGTACAGTAGTCCAGGCGGTGGGCGGGGCCTCCGGCTCGGTAAGGATGAGTGACAGGTGAGCGGGCCAATCAGAGGAGGGGAGTAAAGCTTTTAACAGCGTCGGACGCTGGAGCTCCCGGACTGTCTGTGCCACCTGTAGCCGCCCGGAGGAGAGCGCGTCCGCCCGGCCACCGCTCCGTGACACTCACCGAGGACACCTTCAGCACCAGCCCGGACCTCCGCACCGCGACATTCCCCGACCCTCGCCCCGGGACTCCGCACCGCCAGCCCGGCAACATGCTGCTCTCACACCTCCCGGTCCTGGTTCTGCTCGGTGCCGTAGGTCAGTCAACTTTACTCTTCAAATAGTTTAAACGTGTTTAAAACAAGACATGTCATATCTTTTTTTTCTTTAACTTGTCTAATTCTATATCGGTACTATTTTATTTGTAGTATAATTACACTATTATACCACTATTATTGTTTATTGTTGCCGTTTTTAATTAATATTTTACCATTCCAGAACTTTATATTATGTTGACCTGTTCCATTATTCAAACAGATAATAATGTTTTACACCCCTGAAACTCTAAGTTTCATTATAATGTTGTTCTCAATGATCAAATAGTTTACATTTTTGGAAAAACTTGATAACAAAAGACTCCAGCCATTAATTTAAGAGGTGGATGATTTGACTGTAACTCTCTTGGATTGCATTATTGACATCATCATTGGACATTCTATAAATGCAATTAGCAAAGTGATTACCGAAAGCTGTCCAATGTGATGTTTCATATATATTAATAATGATATCAGGCCATTAAAATCAATTATACAATCTAATGTGATCCTGCACAGTGCTGCCTTTGCAGATGTTTGACATTTGCATTGGTATAAAGCTGAGCTGCAGTGTTTTTGTATTTTTTATGTCTACTTGTTGGATTGCTAAAGTAGTGAAAACACCTCTCACCTCCTGTTGGATCAAATTACATTGTATCTAAATGTATCACAGTGTAAAAGTGTGTTGTATCAATGGACAGTGAGTCTGAACAAGTTTGATCCATCGACTTCATATAAAGGAATGGATATTTAAAGTTTTCCAGAAAGATTAGTGTTTCCTTTTATCTTTACTACACATTCATTCATTTATTCATTCATTGGGGGGGGGGGGGGGGGTTCCCGAAATAGTTTTGAACCTGACTCATGGCTCCTTCAGTGTGACTCAAAGCTTTGTGGGGGTGGAGAGATACACGTGAAGCAGCATCAGTCAGACAACAGCCGGGTCCTTCAAGCGCAGCACACCCCTCTCTCTCACACACACACACACACACACACACACACACACACACACACACACACACACACACACACACACACACACACACACACACACACACACACACACACACACACACACACACACACACACACACACACACACACACACACACACACACACTAAACTCATGATGAGGCTGCCTGAGGACTAGACCGTGCTGTCGATGGGTAGAACCGAGGTTAAATCCTCCCGTGTTGAAGTGGATGTGTGTTTTGATGCATGCTGGGGGTCCTGCTGGAGGCTGCCGGTGTGTTTCCTGTCATGTGCTCACTGGTTGAGAGACACAGTTAAACTCTGAAGGTGAGCATGTCCCATGTAAAGAGGTCCAGATGAAAAGACCTCCTGTGGGGTTGTGCTCCTCCTCCTCTCAGCCATGTGCTGCCTCATGTCTCCTCCACATGTGCTCCTGGCCCCTCATCATCCGGTCATCACCATCATGCTTTCTGGATTTTCCTGGCCTCCGTTTCACCATGTGTCTGTGTATCTGCGTGAGTTCCTCCTCTTCACCTGCGTGATGGACAATTGTCTTTCAGCTTCCTTCTATTTTTCTCCTCTTCCTCATTTTGGTTCCACTCACATGTGGTCACTCTTTCACTTGCTGGTGCAATTTCGTCTTGTCCTATAACCCCCCCCCCCCCCCCCCCCCCCAGCCGTCTCTTACGTCCCTTCTCTGGCTTGCTGGATTAGATCTGTTGCAGGCCAGTAAATCTCACTCGGTAATTGGAAAGCATGTGCTGGCGGAGTTTTAATTGGATATGATATGTGCAGAGGCCCTGCGAGTGAGATCCTGCTCCGGGGAGCCATCTGTTACCTGGGAGTTGCAGTACAAGTGCTCTGTTTGCTCAGATACAGCGGGCATGTTTCTGCTTCCGCCTCCTCCTCAACTGGCGACCGTCTGCTGAGTGAGCAAACCCCCTAAAAAAAAAAAAAAAAAATGCTGCCATTGTACGTATTCAGCTGGAATAAATATAAACTTGGATTAGATACCAGATAGTCTTCATTTAATTTGTTCTGCTATTCGGTTCCTTAGTCTGAGGTCATGATTGCCAAATAACTGAGGCCTTCTATTCTCTGTACATGGTGTGTGCGTGTGTGTGTGCGTGTGCGTGTGCGTGTGTGTGTGCGTGGGTGTGTGTGTGTGTGTGTGTGTGTGTGTGTGTGTGTGTGTGTGTGTGTGTCACACACAGACGTTTGTCTGGTCAGCAACAGGAAGAGCCTCAATCTGAGCCAACATGAAGTTTGTGTGTCGGTCCAGATGGAAGAGAGCAAAGTCTGAGCAGCTTTAGTTTTGCGCAGTCACCTTCAGCAATGAGCCGTTAATGATCCACGCTGTTGTTCCTGCAGAACCGGAGATGTGGCAGCATTTTGAGGTTTTAAAAAGTTGCACATGTAATACATTTTTAGAATATAATACTTAAATAAAAATGCAAAATGAAAAAAAAAAGCTCTTGACAATTATTGAAAATAAAGTAAATATGACAACTTTATTTATTATTATTGATAATAATAACAATATACTACTACTACTACTACTACTAATAATAATAATAATAACAGCAAATGGGAAATGAAAAGAATAACAAAAATTATGATTTCCCCCGCCCCATCCTTTACTTTTCTCTCCTCTATCCTCTCACCCAAACGAATAGCAGAAAGCCTCCACCTCTGAGCCTGGTTCTGCAGAGGTTTCTTCCCGTTAGGAAGTTTTTCCCTTTCCATCTTCACTCATGTGCTCATGTGGATTTGTTGGGTTTCTCTCTGTTAAAAGCACCCAGAAATGACTGTGTTGTATTTGGTGCTATACAAATAAAGTTCAATGGAACTGATTTAGCCAATGATTAAGTGATCACGTATTAAATAATCTATTACTCTATTACCATGATTCACAGTCAAGATCATTGAAACAGAAAACCAAATCAAATTAATCTTTTAAAGACGCGACAAACCTTTTTTTTTTCCTTCTAATTATAAAACCATTGAGTTATATTTCACTGACAGTGGAGTTTAAGTCGGCCTCCGGTCCTCTCCGGCATTCACGTCTGTGGTCTGAGGCGAGCCGCATGCGTCGCCTGAGGTGCTGACATGAGACCCTCAGCTGTTGGTTCATGAGGAGAAAAGCCTCTGTCCTGCGACGACGCTCCGGCTTTGATGTATCGCCACCGCCCCCCCCCCCCCGCCAGAACTACAACTGACAGACCTGTGTTTATCTACATGAGTTTTGAGGAAAAGCCACCGTTAAATCCCAGCTGGCCGTCATAAAGCAGTATGTCAGACGGGCTCATTCTCATTATCCAGCACAGACCTGGAACGCGTGCGCGGTCATTAGCTGGGAGTCGTGGGCCTTCAGGCCTCTGGCGTGTGTCTTTGATCAGCTCGCTTCACGTGTCATACTGCATCATACTGCATCTCGCCACATGACTCCTTTTGGCCTCCTAACGACATCCTGCCTTCTGGCCCCGGGCGCTTCCTGGCTGCCGGGTCAGTGGCTTCATCTCCTGCTCACTGTGGACCCTCTGATCAGACCCGTCCTTCTCCCAGGGCTGCCCGGTCCGACTGAGAACCATTTGAGGAGCGCGCTTTCTCCTCATACTTGAAACTAGATGGAAGAGATCTGATGGCTGAGAAGTGTTGGAATTGTCTCCAGATTTTTTTCGGCTGCTCAAGATTCCATTTCTCAAACAGGAGACCTCACACTGATGTCACGTTGATATTTGACATTATTTGTGCATCTGGTTTTAGAAAAGGAGGAACAAACCAGATCAACCTTGAGAGGTCAGACTGGCTCTCCACCATTTTTATTTCTGAACTTTATCATAACATTTTTATCTTTCATGCTCAATTTGTCACTTTATGACCTATAATAAGGAATAATTGTAGTTCCTCAACAAACACCTCCATGCAGCACTCACAGATTATTAAACCGTTTTCTTTCCTGAACAGAGGCGCCATGCAAAGGTGAAAAAAGAAAATGATTACATAACTTTACTTTTGCCAGACAGAAACGGGTCAGTGTGACATTATGATATAAAGCATTATATTTTTCCATCACAGGCACATGAGATCCCAGCCGAGTCAAAATTTGATTTGCACAACTCCAGACTTTAGCCTTTTATTGTATAAAAGTGCAGCTGGATGTGTCTGCCAGTATTTGTCTTCGCTGTTATGTATTTTATAACCATGGCCGATTTTCTACATTATGTTAAATCATCAGGTTGTCTTGTATTTGACATATTTTGTGTATTAAGTTTTGGTTTAACATATTAAAACTGTAGATTGAAAAACTTTCACATTGGAACTTTTTAAGTATTATGTTTAAGCCATAACTTTCTGGATTAAGTTATTATTTGATGAAACAATAAGATCAAAAGTGATCATATGCAATATTTGCAAGCAAACCCTTAAATAATGTAATATGGTAATGCAATGTATTTGTTATAAAATACCATGTATTAGATTTACAGATAATATGCCAACTCATTTTAACATGGGAATAGCTTGATGAATGTTACATAATATTACGGGGCGATTATGTTTCTTTTAACAGATTAATGGCTGCGTGTGGTGAAATAAGTCACATTCAGTTAAAGTGACACAGTAAAAAGTCTGGTACAACCTGAGGCTGTGTTATCAATACTCTCTGGGGGGGAGTGGCAGCACGGACGGGGTGTGTGTGTGTGTGTGTGTGTGTGTGTGTGTGTGTGTGTGTGTGTGTGTGTGTGTGTGTGTGTGTGTGTGTTTGAGGAACTGGATGTGACAGCCTCTTCGGTAGCAGGTACTTCACACTGTGCCATGAGCAGAAACCCCCTGAAGTGGAGGGGGGGGGGTCTTTTTGGAAGTGTGGGGAAGCCGCACAGTTGGCAGCCGGTTCACTCCCACCTGTTTGACTCGTGCACATGGTTTTATAAAAGTAGAGACGGAGGTGGGACTGCACGGAGCAAAGCCGGACCTTCTTATCCACATCCTCCCGAGGGCGAGTGTGTGTGTGTGTGTGTGTGTGTGTGTGTGTGTGTGTGTGTGTGTGTGTGTGTGTGTGTGTGTGTGTGTGTGTGTGTGTGTGTGTGTGTGTGTGTGTGTGTGTGTGTGTGTGTGTGTGTGTGTGTGTGTGTGTGTGTGCATTTGTGTGTTCAGAGGCCGACCTTAGACCCACTTGCAACTCTGCCTGACCCAGTCATCCCTTTTGTGTCTGCAGGGGATTATCCGGCTGTAGGTTAAATCCTTGGAGACGAGGCTGCGCGTTAGAGGTGCTGCAGAGTGTGCTCCTTATTACTTCACTGTCTCTGCAATATTGCATCGGCCGACCGCCTAAACGCAGGGTTAAACAACCTTTTCCCCGGTGCCGTGGGTACCTCCTGGAGAAGTTCTGTGGTGGAGTGGACAAGCATATTTTCGGTGCTGTTGTGGCGTTTACCTTTGCGCCTCAGGTGTGTCATGCAGCATCAACAAGGAACATCATAGATTTGCGTGTCAGTGGAAAAGAGAAGTAAATAAACTTCTGATACAAGCGAGCGGATAAAATGAGAGCGGAAAGGAGAAGCAATCACTCTATTCATGCATGCATGTTCAAGTATCTACTACCTTTTTAATCTGTCAGTTCCGCTCTGTGTCCAGACACTGGAGTTTTATTAGACACGTCTCAGGGTTTCAGAAGTGTTCAGATTCTGCTTTAGGATTTCAACGTGCCAGGTTCAGTATAATTACATGGCTCATGAGGGTAAACATGGAGAGCAGAGGCAGAAGCCCCTTCCCCCCCACACACACACAATCACCGCAAGGCTGGATTATTTACGAATGGAGGAATTATGGTTTGTGCTGTTGCCACACAGCAAGAAACGTCCTGGTTTGAACCTGCTAAGATACTTTAGTTTAGAGAGTTTGCATGTTGTATCTCAGGCTGCTAATAAGTGCAGCTAAACTGAGCATATTTATGAAAGTTTGCTTTTCTTTCGTCAATAAATTGACTGTAGAAGATGAATGAATGGACAATGTGATTCCAATACTCAGACTTAGGGCTGGGCATTTATCGAATTTGTAGTTAAAACCAATTTTTATTTTGCAATTTCAAGGTTGTTGTTTTTTTTACCCCATTTTTCACGTTCCGTTCCACCATTCGTTGTGGGTTTCCGGAGTTGCGGTTTCACATTTGCTTAAACCTGGTTAAAGCTTGAATTTGTTGAATAACAACAGTCTCATTGAGTTTTTATTTTGGGATTTCTTTTTTAGATGCATTTCTCTCTGAGGACAATCACAGCAGTAAAGTTGCACTTTTGACAATATATCTGATGTCTGCAGTAATTTTTAAGTCCATTGAGAGCAAAAAAAAATCAAAAATCGAATCGAAACTCGAATTACATTTTGTTTAAACCATAGATTTTTTGGGGCCAAATCGCCCAGCCTTACTCAGACTAGGTGATTGATGACAATGTAGGCCTCTTAGTGAAGTTGTAAACAAATCTCCAGATAGGGCCAGATCTACTTGTATAAAAGCAGCATAAAACTTGCCATTATGTGCACAGAAGTGTGAAATTGCTTTACAAACAGGAACGATGTTTTTATGGTGACAGACAGTTCTAAAATATCCCACAATAAAGTTTATTGTGAAATATTTTCTGGAGCTTTTACTACGTCTGGGGATGCACCAATCCCCATACTGGTATCGGGTCCGACACTGCATGCAGTGTACTCACACTCACACCCTCTCCTCAGGTGAATGCGAGTTTGTACAACAGCAACAACTTAGTCCCCAGAGACATTTGGCTCAACAAAATGTGTCCAATCATTAGTTAAACCGCTCACTGGGTCCAGGTGGATTCAGTCCTTCTAGTCTACAGTACCCATATCTCAGAGAGACACTTCGCCGAAGTAGGAATTAGGTTTCATGGCATTTAGTCAGTACTTGTATGAGTATTCGGTATCAGTAAGTAGCTAAATGTTTGTACACGTGCTCATCCTTTAAAAAGGTTGTATCGGTGCATCCCTTGTAAAAAAACACCTCCGATATTGTCTTTTTCCTTCTTCATCTCCCAGAGTTATTTTCTGCCATGCTCCATTATATTGGATGATTTCCTCCATCAACACTTCCTACGGTTCATTTGTGTCCCAAACACTCCACGACAAGCAAACACAAGCAAATGAAGAAAGTGCACTTTCTTTCTCCAGCTGATGGTTCTTGTGTAAACGGGGCCAACTGCACATAAAAATCTTTCTTCGAATTTTTCCGTTCGCACACTATGTTGATCATATGCAAAGTGCATGCAAACTGAAAGCAGTTCTGCATGTTTTATGGTGGATCTCAGGAAAGAAGGCCAGTAGTCTCATGTCCTCTATTGGTATGGATGAAAAGTGAGACCTTGTGATTCCATGAGACAACGGCCTCTCTTCTTATCTGCTTTGCTGTAGTGGCGATGTGTAACACCAGTAGTGCTCCTGATAAGTTGGACAGTAGTTCACTGATTGGAACCATTACAATTCATAGTTAAAGGCTCTCTGAAACTGAGGACTGGCTGATTGTGAGAGTTAAAAACAAACTTGTTTTATGCATGCCCAGTTAAATGCTAAAGCCTCCATATGCTAATATTGCTCAACTACATTTGACCAGTGTTTCCCAAAAGCTGTAAATGTATCGGTGGAGGAGTGCAACCCAGGTTATTTTCTGTAGCTACAATTTACAGATGTCCTTTAAGTGTTGAGTACAAAGGTCCTGTGGGTGTGAGGCAGCTGTGTTCGGAGATAGAGACCTCCAGCACAGCGCTTCCCACCCCGTGTCCTCGGGGAGACCTCCGGTCTCCGGCGTGTTTCAGGCATCTCCCAGCTCCTGCACATCCGATTGAAATAAATGGATTGTAATCGAGCTCTGCAGACGCCTGATAACGAGCCAGTCATTCGGATCTGGTCCGTTGGGGCAGAAGGACATGCAAAACACACAGGACAGGGTGTCCCTGAGGACACGGGGTGGGAATCGCTGCCGTGGTACCCACTCTGTTACCTCAGTTACCGAGGCCAGCGTGTGGCCGAAACTTTGCCTGCTTGAATTTTTTGTGAGGATTACAATACGCGGAGGGCGTCCAAAATCCTTATGTCTTTAAAACATAGTAATCAACATAAACTGTTTGCATGCTGATTCTTCCCTATGAACAGAAAGTCAGTAGAGAATCATGTGGGTGTCATTTGTTTTATGATTAAATGGCCACAACATCAATACGAGGACCACATTTTAACTTCTGAGCTCACTTCCTCTTGGTGTCATGAATTCAACAAGGCACCTTCCTCAAAAATTGAAATAGACATGAAAGAGTCACAGTCGCTGCAGATTTGTTGACTGTACATCCATGATGTGAATCTCTTGTTCAGTTGGACTGTAGCAGCCACTTGAATCCACTCAACTCGTTGCCATTGTTGGGTTGGATGTTGTTTTCATATTTGACCACTCGTGGGTGCTGTTTGTTGTTTTTGTCAAGTTTGGGTTAGGGTTACCTTTTCATCCCGTTTCTATAGCGACGGAGTCAGAGAAATTTCTTAAAGTTCTGAAATGGATTTTGTTCCTTCAATGTGATTGGCTAATTGCACATTTTTATCAGATAGGTTATAATTTTGTGCCTGGTTTGTGTACATTCTTTGAGCCACCAATGTTTTACTTTTTTACTTTAACACAATCAAGACCACCTGAACCCAACTCTAATTCCAGCAGAATTCCATGAACAGAACGTGCAGAAAGGTTGAGTCCTGTGTTTTGTCCCTCCGGTTAAAGATTGATTTATGTCCGTTTTATGTCATTTCTTTGGTGTGCGCCTTATGAACACTTGTGACTATTTTTACTGGACGATCAGTCACAAGACGGTGACAGGCTTGTTGACTGAAAACTTTCCATTCTGGCTATTACAGGGACATGCTGATAAGAAAAAAAAGGTTTCTTCACACACTGACAGCTGATAAGACGCTTTGCCAGAGCCCACATGTTCACATACTCTTTTACCTTTTATAACTGCTTCCCCGGGGACCTGTTACATTCCGTAAACTGTAGTTTTAGAATCCTCTCAGCGCTTCTTGTGCTGTCTGGTACTGACAATAGCGCGCCACTGTCCAGTGGAGCAAAGTCACACACACCTGACTAATCTGTGGGGTGAAGTGCAAACTGAAACTGGCAGCTCGTCTCTGTAAGGCGACAGGAATCCAAGAAAGGGCCAGCATTTTATACAAGCTGATAAAAAGCAAAGTCCTGTGGGATTTGACAGAATCCCAGGTATGTGACCTTCCACACAGACCTTCATGAGAAGTCCTTGTGAATGTAACTAAAATGTGACCCACAGAGAATGGAAGGACGTCCAAAGTGGCGTGGTCTGCATCTGAGATCTAAGAGGGCTTTCATTAATCTTGATCTCTGGTTATCCACTAAGATTAGTCAGATGTATTTAAGTCCTAATCTAGAGCAGCCAGTAACAAATTGATAAACGTGAATTCCCCACAGTGATCAAAACACCCACCACTCCTTTGTTTTATGACCTGCAAAAAGACTATTTGTGTTCCATCTTTGAGCACTTCCTCTTTGTGTGACTTAATATCCATCCCCACCCGATACCTGATGTCTGAAGGTGTGTATGGGTGTATGTTTGTGTACGTTTGGTGCATCACGGCCATAAAAGTAAGCTGGGACAGGGCGTGTGGAGCCTGTGGTCTTTCACATCTAAATGACTCCCGGTTACCAAGTGATAAAGACATTAGGTCACACAGAGACTTGTACATTCAGAAAGTAATCGAATCAAACTGGGGAAGTGATATCACTCTTGATGTTTTCGCCGCTTCCCTGTGCCCCGACGGCATCCGGCAAGAGGAAAGTGAGCGCGCAGCATCCACCCTCCCTTCTACTTCCACTTAAAGGAGAGTCGTTCAATGAATACAGATGAGGAGCGGAGGTAAACAGACCGAGCCATTATCAAAGACCTCCTGCTGCTCGTGTCGCTCTTCAGGCTGCCCTCTGGCTTCCTCTTTTCCCCCGTAAACACAGACTGAAGAGCGGGCTAAATGAGAACAGCCGTCACAACAGCCTGCCGAACAACGACAAGCAGGCAGCTTTTCTTTTAAAGAAACAGCGTGTGGGATTGACGGGGGGTGTGATGGCACAATTACAATATAATCCCTATAATTATGTCGTCGTGAGTGTATAATCACCTAAAACCTGAGAATTGTTGTGTTTACGTACTCAAGAAAACCTCACTCTCCAGATGGCAGTTCACATTTTCCTCCACTTTTGCTGCAACTTTTTGGATTTTAGACACACTTTGGAAGTAGAAAAGTAGAAATCAGCTGTAAATTCACCACGACTTGCCCCTAAATCCAGCCTGCTCTGTTCAGTGCTCAGCAGCACTTATGTTTGACACATGGGCTGTTCTAAACAGCCGTCACTTACGGTACTTCTTATCTGCTGAGTCACGACTTTCATTCGTTTGTTTAAGATGCAATCTTGTTTCAGCTCCAACTTCTCCAACGCCAAGTTAAAGCAATAAATATGTGCTCAGAGTTGTTACTGATCTTTCCGTGCTTGTCATTTCTTAAAAAGTGACATTTGTTTTCAAAGCTGATCCCAAAAGTTGCACATTTTTGTGAAGCTGACCGGTAAACAATCCAGATCAAGAATTTACACAAATCTCACCTGTCAACAACTGCTTTTTTGTCTGTGTAACACAACATGATGGAAATGTCACGTGAGCTTCAAACAGAGGAAGTAATCCACCTATGTTTGGAGTGGTTTGTTAATACCACCTTCCGTTTGCATATGAAGATAAGTAACATTGATATGGAAATCTTTGCCAATGAATGAATGATTATGAGCATTCATACTGAGGCTGATGAGCTCTGTTGTCGAAGCCTCAAAGCTGCTGCACATTCAGCATCTGTGTTTGAACAGTGGATCAAATGGCTGAAGATCTGGCAGCAGCAGAGCCTGAAAACACACTTTAAATTTAGTTTTAGCTTTCCTGTTAAAGATCACTCTTAATGCTGTCAGCATTATTTTGCGTAGCGAGATGTTGATGATTTGTGATTGAAAAGATGAAAAAGTTCATAATTATCAGGCTAAGTGCAGCTCTAAGCACCTCAATAGAGGTTTCATTTTAGGACTGACATGGGACGATGTTTTGTTCTACACATGTATTTCAAGAGCGCCTTGGACTCATACATAACCCTGCTGGTCACTAACTTTCTTCTTATTTAGATGTTACTGCCGTAAACTTGTCATAAAATGTATGACTCTTTTTCTAAAAATGATATACATTTTAAAATGTAGAAAACTTTTTCTGTATTATTGAGTTTTTGATGGGACTGAGAGGCTCATGATACAAATGTGTGTCACGCTGGTGAATCTGGGCTGGGATTGGATTATATTACAGCACAAGTACCAGGGGGCCGCATTACCAGAGTATGTGTGCTTAATTAAGTCTGTGGCAACAGGATAGGAATATAAAAACTTAGCACCCGTTTACAAGAAAACCTTTCAAGAGAAAAACACATTGTTTTCTACTTTTCATTACATTTCATTAATTTTCATGTTCACAAACAGCAGTTTTGAAAATTTTGTTGTTGTTTTTTTTAAAACGGAAACTGCAGAAATGGAGAAAACAATGTCCTTTTCATGTCCGCTATGTCCACTAGTGGGTGCTGTTGGTTGTTTTTGTAATGAAACTACACACACGTAAGACACATGAGAACAATACGCAATAAACATCAACAATGACAAGTACAACGGCATTCATCTGGACAGACGACGAAGTTGGATTGCTATTATGGTGAATCTCAACTATAAAACTACAAAGTCCCTGGAGAATACGAACTGGGAGTCTTGACTCTCTGCATGACTTTCTGACTCAACTATCGTCAGAAAGGTCAAGAATGCATTTATTTGGTATGTTATGGGAATGGGGTTGTAGACATCTTTAATATTGTTGTGAAATGTGTACAGAAAGCAATGTTTTTGGTGTTTTTCTGTTAACAGCTGCAGAGTTGAACACCACCAATGGGACGGTCATGCCTCCTACGATTCTTTACAAGACCGAGATGGACAGTTCAACTCCAGGTGGCGGTTGGACAAGCGCTTCAGAATCGATGGCATCCATAGAAAGTGCCACAGCTGCAACGCCGGCCACCAACACAGGGGTGCCAGCCACCAACACAGGGACGACTTCCTCCATTCAGAGCACTGAGCTCGGGAACTCTGCAGATCCTGTGGGCACCAGCAGCAAGACCGAGTCTTCAATTGCCACGGCCACATCCGCTGAGACAAACCATCCGGCTACCGCGAGTGAGAGTACAGAGACTACTGCTGCACCAACTCCAGGTCACACAATGGCCACAAGTGCACCCATCACACACTCTGCTGACAGTGCAAACACGGCGATTACAAACACATCAAGTGAACCGGTGACAAACACATCAAGTGAACCGATGACAAACACATCAGGTGAACCAATGCCACACACATCAAGTGAACCAATGACACACACATCAAGTGAACCGGTGACAAACACATCAAGTGAACCAATGACACACACATCAAGTGAACCGGTGACAAACACATCAAGTGAACCAATGACACACACATCAAGTGAACCAATGACACACACATCAAGTGAACCAATGACACACACATCAAGTGAACCAATGACACACACATCAAGTGAACCAATGACACACACATCAAGTGAACCGGTGACAAACACATCAAGTGAACCGATGACACACACATCAAGTGAACCGGTGACAAACACATCAAGTGAACCAATGACACACACATCAAGTGAACCAATGACACACACATCAAGTGAACCAATGACACACACATCAAGTGAACCGATGACAAACACTTCAGGTGAACCGATGACAAACACTTCAGGTGAACCGGTTACACACACATCAAGGGAACCAATGCCACACACATCAAGTGAACCAATGACAAACACATCAGGTGAACCGGTTACACACACATCAAGTGAACCAATGACAAACACATCAGGTGAACCGGTTACACATACATCAAGTGAACCAATGCCACACACATCAAGTGAACCGATGACAAACACTTCAGGTGAACCGGTTACACACACATCAAGGGAACCAATGACAAACACATCAGGTGAACCGGTTACACACACATCAAGGGAACCAATGACAAACACATCAGGTGAACCGGTTACACATACATCAAGTGAACCAATGCCACACACATCAAGTGAACCGATGACAAACACTTCAGGTGAACCGGTTACACACACATCAAGTGAACCAATGACAAACACATCAGGTGAACCGGTTACACACACATCAAGTGAACCAATGACAAACACATCAGGTGAACCGGTTACACACACATCAAGTGAACCAATCACAGACACCACTGACAACATAACAGCAAGCACACCCATCACACACGTCACAAACAGTATAAGTACAAGTGCTCCAGCGACACACATCAGTTCAACCAATGTCCCACCTTCTACTGGCAATGACCCAACTTTGATGACCGATATCCCACAGTCCATCAACAGCACATCCACTGCAGCCACACACAGCAGCACCGTCACAACTCCACCATCTATGACCACAGAAGCCTCGACATCTCCAAACTCCACCAGTGCCACTCCTCAGACTCCTGCTTTGTCCTCCACCGTCAGCACAAACGCTACACCAACAGCTGGACCCCCTCCCTCCACACCCACCTCCAGCTCTCTCCCTCCGAACACCTCCCCAGGCAGTAGCACCGTACCCTACACTGGATATACCACCACCCTTATTCCCTCAACAGCATCTGCAACCGCAGCAACCCCTGGAGGTAATGCCGAATTTGAGGGTTTTATTCCACCCGATGTTTGAGTTTGTGGTAGAATCACCAGAGGATGCGCTGTTCTGAAGTGATACCAGTTATTTGGATGGTTGTACAGTCATTATCTGACAATAACATAAATGATCGCATATGGTTGGTACAGCAGAATGAGGAAAATGCATCTTAATATTCTATTTAAATAGCTGTTTCTTATATTTATCAATACAGTGACGGTGAGCAGCACAACTCCATCTGGTGGCAGTACGACAGGCCCACCCAGCAGTACACCCAGTCCTGTTACCACCACCACTCTGGCACCGACGAACACCTCCACCACAACAGAACCGCCCTCCACCACACTGAGCCCACCCTCAGGTAGGCATTAGTCTCTCGCTGTTTGCACCACAATGTTGAGAATTTACCCAACAAATAGTTTTAGTCTGCAGTTAAATACAAGATTCATAGGTTTGCTTTCAAGTGTTTTGTGGTTTGAAGAAGAAATCCCATAAAGTAGCTGTAGTTGATGTTCACACAGCTTTGATTAGTTTATGTATAACAGAAAAATACAAGATGACTGGGTAAAAAAAGTGATTATTAGTAGTTATGTTTCCCTTTTTCAAGACAATGTAGGGGAATGCAGCGAATTCGTAAATATTGACCTGCTCTGCTCATTTTAAATGGTTCAGTTTTGTTATACAAGTTCAGTAGTTCCTCTAAAAATGTAAACCAGTTCTCGTCAGCCTGGATAAATGATGGTTGGATCTCCATCCATCCACCCATCCATCCACCTCAGCGTACTGTGGGCCAGTCTGTCACAGAGCAAACATACACACACACACACACACTCACATTTACACCTCGGGGCAATTTAGGGTCACCATTTGACTTCACATGATTGCCATTTGTTGGATCTCAAAAAGAGGAAAATGTTACTGCTTGTGTTAAATACTGACATAATAAACATAATTTATGTAATTGCATTACATCACTCTACAAACATCTATATAAATAAATCAAAAAGGGTGAGGGGGGGTGGTAGATTGGTGTAGTACTTAGTCCTGGTTCAAGTTCAGACTTACTCTTTGAATTTTGTACGCTCGCCCTGTGTCTGCATGGAATTTCTCTAATGGGCTCCAGTTTCCTTCCACAGTCTAAAAATAAAAAAACCCCATGCATTTTAGGTTAATTGGTGATTCTTAGTTGAAATTGTTGTTTTCAATGTGAGAGTGTGTTCTTTGGCTCTATTTGTCACATAATGGTCTGGTGACCCATCTGGGCTCCAGCCACTGTGGCCCCAAGTCCAGCTAAACAGTGAGAGGATGGATGGATTGACTGATGGAGGGATGGATGGATGGATGGATGGTGAGATAGATGGATTAACTGTTGCAGGGATGGCCGGTTGAAGAAATGAATGAATGAAATCAATTGATGGTTTAAGCTTGAGGCAGGTGGATGGATGGGGAGCTTATATTAAGGACAGTTATTTAATCCGACATTTAATGTTTCTCCTGCCCCTACTTCCAGTTTGTCCTTCGGTCCCGTGTCCGCCTCAGAGCGTCTGTCTCAACAGTACCTGTCAGTGTGTCTCTGGCTCCTTCCTGCTGGACGGACAGTGCCAATCTGGTAAGAAGTTACACAAAAAGTATGGCGAGATATTCACGTCATGACCGAGACGACAGTAATACATATGGATACATGGTCTTCTTTCAGCCCAAGTGTTCCCAGGTCAGCTTCATCTAACCAGCTTAGTGTTTCAAAATGAGATGTACAACAGGTCTTCAAGCGTATTCCAGAAGACGTCGGCTCAGATCTCGACAGCGGTATGTCAGGAGGTTGAAAAGCTCTCATGAAATGTTCTTCTCTGACTCATCCGGCTGCTCTTGTTCTATTCTGCAGCTCAGAGAAGCCCTTAAAGACCAGACGGGGTATATACGTTCAGATGTTGTGCAACTACAGTGAGCTATTTTTTCTTTCTGACATCAATGACCACATGATACAAAGGATTCCTCCCATTTACTCTGTTGGTGTTTTATCCATCGCCAGACCAGGAAGTGTGCAAGCAACTGTGAACAATGTCTTCAGAGACACAAACGCCACTCAAGCCACTGTGGATCAGTCCATTAAGACAGCGATCGCCGGCTCATCGGGACTGTTGGCTGACGCTACGTTTACAGGTACGTTTTTACATCGACCCTCATCCACTCACTCTATTATGTTTGAACTAAATTGGGAGTAAATTATGCTTCTGTAGTTAAAGTAATCAAGTCGGAATAGTTTAGTTTTATTTGAGAAATATAACTCTGATATAAGCAAGATGAGGGTGAGTCATTTTGTTTGTTATTGGCTGTTTGCTTTTAATTTTCACAGGGAAGGATTAATTCAGATAAAGGGGCAGTGTGTATAAGTTAATCTTCTTTCTGCTCCCTTTCAGTCAGGAATTCGTTTGTTCTGTATTTTTTCTTTAGAAAAAAATGATTGAATGTAACTTAACATGACTTGGCTTGACTTGACTAGATTAAACTAAACTAAACTAAACTAAACTAAACTAAACTAAAAACAATATTTTTCCCAGTAATTTTATCATTCCAGACATAAATACATACATACAATGTTTTTTTAACATTTTTAAATTCATACCCACATACACATTCGTTCAGACCTATATTAATTGCATTAATGTCCTACAATACAGGCCTTTATGGCATTTCTTGTATTTCCTCTGATTTTCCATTCTTCGTTTTGAAATAAGAACATAAAAAAGGCGCACAAGTTACTGAATGTACTCACTTTGCTGATAACGGCTTAATAGTCTCGTGTGGATTTGTCCTGTCCTCTCAGGTTCAGACCTCTGTGAGGCTCTGGTTTCTCCCTGCGACGCCTCAACAACAACGTGCAGTAGTATGAACGGCCGTGCCTCTTGTTCCTGTAAGAAGGGCTTCGTCTCCGACGTGTACTCATCCACCAGCTGCAAAGGTGAAACTGCCTATTTCTAGGTTTAAATGAGCACATTACGCCGCACTCTAGTATTTATATGGAGCCGTTCATGCAAGGTTTTGTTTTTGTTTTTTTTTAGCCTTCACAGTGCTCTCACATGTCTCATTCTTTTGGACTTTAAGAGTTAATAGAGGAATTTTTTCGAGTCGATGTACAGTGAAACAAAAAACTTCTTCCCCTCGCTAACGTTCTTAAGATGTGGGAATGAGGGGGGGGGGGGGGGGGGGGGGACGCAACAGGGAGCGAGACTCACAGACAAGGTCAAGAGCTGTCGGCTTTTCTCCGTGCCGACCCCTGACGCCGGCTTCATTTATCCCTCTAATTTATCTCTTTTTAACGGGGTTGTTGCCCCGGAAACCGCTGGAGGAATCACAGCGTTACGTCGGTTGTGACGGAGCTATTAAAGAATAAAACCTCCGTAAGCGTCGGACATACGGACCCTCTACCGAGAGGATAATGTGCTGTTATGGCGCGAGTTTGTTTTTAATGGCCTGCGCGTTGGAGAGGCTCTCAGCGTGTTTTCATGACGCCATCAACCATAACGGGCTCTCAAACTGGAGTCTTCATGTCATCCTGTTTATACAAAACCAATTCTTTTTTTTCTTTTTTTTTTCTCTCTCTCTCCTCTTACAGCGTGTCCAAGTGGGCAACAGGCAGTGGGAAACACATGCCAGCCGTGAGTACGCCGCTCTTTTAATTCTGTGTTTTGTGGCGCCCCCGTGTGGAGCCGCTGCTCCGTTAACGTTCGCCTGAGCCGTCCTGACAGGCGTGTCGTTCTTTCAGATGTCCGTTCGGTTACGCCGGCTTCAATTGCGACGACGGTGAGTAACGCTTCAAGGTATCAGTGTTTGTCGCCGACTTGTCGACGTGACTCTTGGATTGTGTGCGTTGGCAGCGTCCCTGCTGGCGGTGGTGGTGGTTTCCTGTGTGCTGGGAGGGATCCTGCTCATCCTGGTCCTCGCTCTGCTGGTTTACTGCTGCTGGTGAGAGCGCGTCCACACGACGACGGCGAGCGGCGATTCGCCTTCACACATAGAGTATTTAATACGCGCTGCATCTGTTTTAACTTATGACTTTTTTACGTCTGAAAACATGTCGCGATTGGAGGAAGAAACTGTTTTTTGTGTTCTTTTTGTAATATTTCACAAGAAATCATAAGCAAAATAATATGTGGAGATTTAATGTTATATAGTTTTTATAATAATGAATATATTGTAAATGTAAGGAAAATAAAAAAACAAAAAACTATACTGTAGTGCTTAAACCATGGCCATGAATATGTGACATTTTTTTGTTCGTGTCTACTCAGAGTTGTTTTTGAATTTGAAATATATGAAGGTGTATTTTCAAATACAAATACAATTTTTACTTGTTTTTTATTATTTGCACATCACTGAAAATGACACTTTTTGAAAACGCTCTGTCTCTTTGTATACGGGGGGAAACGCCGCTACTGCACTCACGCATTACGGTTGTATTGAATAGTTCTTGTACTTATCCGCGAGTAGATGGACAACAATTAGATTACTGGTACTTTCCTGAAAGCGGGCCGCGTTGGAAGTTGCTTGGAAGTACAGATATTACTTTGAGTTCGACTTGGTAACAAGTGACAAAATCATTAGCGTCCGCTGTGGAAGGAAAAGTTTTATCTAAAGCGAAACAAAACAAGTTTAAAAAAAAACAAAAAAACATTATATATGGTAGAATGTGCAAAAATAATAGAATTAGTCTGAAGGGTCTACTGTTCACATATACGTTAGCTCATATAGTCACGTTTTTAATTCAACACTCAACAAGTGTTTTCGGGTGTTTTAGTTCACAGCATCCTGACTGTGTATTTCCTCACTTTCACACTTTCCTCCCTGTGCATCAGGAGGACGTGCTCGAAGAACAAAGCCGACTACAGCAGCAGTCCGTACTCCTCCGACGACCGGAGCCAGCCGTGGCCGACCGGTGTCACGCCGATCCCCCGAGCCACCACCAACTGGACCACGACCCCCTCCATCGAGCTGACGGAAGGGGGCAACTCCAACGCCCTGGTGGACAAAAAGCCCCAAAGCAACGGGCTGGTGAGTTTTATCGGACGTTCTCCTGTTTCTCCCGCCGCCTCATGTACTCACCACATACTCACACACTTCTGAAATCAACTGGGACGTGTGTTCATCTCAACATCTGGCATCCCAACCACATCTGCTTTACTAACACACTGACTCACTTGGAATTTTTGTCTAGATTTTGGTTAAAATTCTGTTTGCATAGGGTTTTACTAGAATAACTCCCCCACACAGTCCTCCCATCATGCTCCCTGCTTGGCCTGACTCCCCCGTGTGTTGCTTTAGGGTTCTCTCCTGAAGGAGCAGGGATGGAAGAGGGTAAGGCTTTGTTTCTAGATTTTTATTTCTCCCTTTTCGTGCCCCCTGCTGATAAGTCACAGTGTTTCTGGGTGACGGAAAGGCTCGATTGTCGGCTTTCATCCCTCTGCTAAATCTTAATGAGTGACGCTTCCAATGCCACCGATTGGCTGAGAAGTTTCTTGTCTGTTGCGCCGGTGACTGGGTTCAGTGTCTGTGTGGTGTCGAGTCGAGTCGCCGCTCCCCCGGGCAACGAACTGACGCTTGTTTTCCGCTGACGTTTCAGTCGGGCTCGTACGATCTCAACCCGGAAGGACTGAAGACCTTCAAAGGTAAAAACACGTCGCGGTACTCGTACCTGGTCCAGGGCCACGAGAACCCGTACTTCCTGCCGGGAGACGACAAGAAGGACTGAGAGGACGGAGTCATTTGGGAAGAAAGGCTTTTTATACGCTCCGCTTGTTTCCACCAATCAGAAAGGACCCAAGGACAGTCACCAAAGTGTTTCATTATGTGAATCATGTCTACTCAGTGTAACCAGTAGATGGCGCCGTTTCTCTGTAAAATATACACAGTAGGTTTTGGTTTTTTTTAAGCTCTTTATATTCTTTCCCATCTGTTTGTGTGCTTTGAAAGAAATCACTGTAGTCCTTGAAACGGAAGCTTCTTAAAATGCTAATTGCACTAAAGTGTGTGTCAAGTTTACCACCGACGTTCCTCTGAAATTCTAACTGAATGTGGGATTTCTTGGGCAGTTTTTCCATAAGGTTGTAATTATTATTATTATTATTTTTTTTTTTTTTAGAGAGAGAGACAAATCCTGAATGACTAAAGGGGCTGGATCCCTGGTTCCCGGTATTTTTTTAAAAGGGATTCTCGTTGTGGCAGTCTAAACGCTGAGGAACTGCAGAATGTGCCTGTTTTCACGCTCTCACAGACAAATAGGAGACGTTATGCAAAACCGGCGAACAAGCCGAGATGTGCCAATAATCACCTGTATACATTTCTCCTCCAGATTCTATAGCTATATATCGATATATTTATCCCTGAGTGTCTGAGACAGAGCACTGTTTTATAAGTGTGTAAAATTGTTTTTGTAAATAACCGGAGATATTTTGGTAGAGAATGCATGTGCATATGCAGAAGAAATAAATTAATTTAAACACGACAGACTTGTTTCTTTTTTTTTTCGTATTGATTTTGCTCATCCACTTAACCACAGGCTGTTCTTTACGAATGCAGCATCCATTTATAAGAACATTTAAATAATTATTTCTGACCTCATAAGATTTATTTCCAGGAAGCATTTTTACAACAATGAGATAATCTATCAGATTTCCCCATCTTCCTGTGTTCTCCTTATTGACTAAACCTAGATTTTAATGTAAGCATTTCTACATATTTTTCCATAAAATCTAATGTAATCTACTTTCAGCTCACATTCCTCTCATCCCACAAATGCATTTCAAGATGCGTGGGATTTATTGCCAAGATGCAGTATATTATTAATATGTATTGTTTGGTGGGTTTTTAATCCAATGATTTCCAGTGTTTGAGTGCATTTCTTATATTTTTCACTTTCAAATTGAACCCTCCACCAGTTTTTTATATTAAAAAAGAACATCTAATCAGCAGGACTACCTTTGTATTAATCTGAATATGTCCTAGTGCTTCAGGAGCCCCTCCAGAACTAATAAAAATCCTACATGAATGCGATGATTAATCATGAAGTGGAGCTGAAGTTGATGATATATTTTACAGAAAACCCGCCTCGCTGCAGCTCTTCGTCACAGAGAGTGACTTGGCGTTTGAAAGCCTCACGAGTTTTAAATGTTGCTGTTTGTGTAAAAAGCTTGGCGGGCAGTGTGACGCTGTGGCGGCCCGGGCCAGGAGTCAGCTCCTCGCAGACTCTTGGATTGGAAACTGGGATTTGGTGTGCTGGTTCTCTAAATCTGGCTTTGCCAGACCTTAATCTTGGCCAGCAGGTCACGGGGACAGACTGTGACGGGAATGCAGGAGCTACAAATCACATGTTTGCTGATTTATGTTTGCATGTATGGAGAAAAACATGTGTGCGTGTGCAGCAGCCTGATCTGTGGCTTAATGCCGGAGCCAGTTAATAACTCAGATTGGAAATAGTCTGAGAGAAAAATGGCGACATATGAAGTCGAATTTAAGCCACATTATAACACTTGTGTCAGCTGAATAACTTCAATTAATGACTGCTATCAATATAAGAATGACAGGATGTGACATGATTTCATGATTTATTTTCTTCAGCATTACACTTTCAAGTTCAGTGATGAAATTATTTTATTAAAAGTATTTTATTGAAATAATTCTTACCTTCCTACCATTTATTGCTTTCCATGATGATTTTGTCATAAAAAAGACAAAGTATATGAATAAAAATCACGCACGCACGCACGCACGCACACACACACGCACACACACACACACACACACACACACACACACACACACACACTACAGTTAATTAAAGTAATTTTTTACCACTTGATATAATATAGGATTTATTTTATTACTTATTTAAAGTAAAAATTAAGTAGTTACTCGTTAAGATTACTGCAGTATTCATTTCAGGTGTGTGTCCAAACTTAATTATGTGCACATAACTTAAGACTAAAACCCTATTTACAGGATAATGTGCTGTGTTTGTTTGCACAGCAACAATGCTCCGAGATACTGAAAAAGCAACTTTTTGAAAACGACTCCAACCTTATCTCTGTGGAACCTGGAGAAAACACAACTTTTATGAAACCCTGCTAATACACATGGGCACCACAGCCATAGTAAATGGCTCTTCTGCACATGCTCAGTAGATGGACAATGACAACAGATATTGTTTTTCTAAAATGAAAAAGTAAAATGATGCATTTTCACTTGAAACGTCGCGTAAACTGAGCCTCAATCGCACTTTGTTGACTCTAAAACCATTTACACATCATAGTGAAATATAGTTCACTACATCTCAGCGACATTTCAGGAATATTCTTGACTAGAATATAAATAAAAAAGAGTCATAAAGAAAGTGCAATGAATATGCTTTGAATAAGAGAAGACTAAATCTCCACTATTTACAATATTGAACAATCCGGAGCAGGAGTAGCTTGAGGTGGGACGTGCCGCAGGACACAAGTCCAGTTTATTTGTCAATGATTGTGAATGGAGTTTAAGTTTGCAGGCGATTCTTTCCACTGCATCTGGTGGTCTACATGTTAAATATTGTAATCTGAGATGACCTGTCAGCACTGACTCACACAGCCGTGGTGTGTGTGCATGTTGTCGTGGTCTGTTTGACTTAATTACACATCATCAAAATCGGATATTGCCAACAGCGTGCGATCCTCCAACGGTAATGTCATTTTCTGCGGTCAATATCAGGACATTGAGGGAGTATTATGGCTGAATGTGCAGGAAGCAGACACGTCCATTTTTGTTTTGTCCTGCTTGGATTCCAAATGTCTTTAAGACTTTTTCTCCACTGGCTGGTCAGATACTGGCTGTCAGTCATTGGTTCGTTTACGTGATGCATTAGCAGGCTCATAAAAAAAACATTTTTATAAGCTTAATAAGATGCTTTACTTTATCTCAGATGTTTTGTTGTTTATACATCCTCCTCCGACTAACAGTTGACTTCAGTCAGTCTGACAGCTCAGCACATGACAGGCCCAATTGAAGAAGGAAATTTAAGCATTTTAACTTAAAATATGACTTTTTAGTTACAGTAACTATTCTTATTTGTTGCTGTTAGCGTTCGAATTCAGAAAACACACTCTCCATCTGTCTCAACGCAAGGTACAAAAGAGCGGAGCATTTCTTCCTTGTGATTCTTAGAAACACTACTACTTTAAGTGTTCCTCGTAATGCAGTGAGTGAGGATCTGAATTGTCCATTAGGAAGTATTTCCTTCTTTGTAATGTGCTCTCCTCTGTCAGCCAGCCGTCCCGGTCTCTCTCATCTGCAAAGGAATGCACTGGGCATCGGAGCCATTATCCCATCCCGCCTGCCAAGTCCTGGCTCGGCCTGCTGCAGCTCATCCCATCAGCCCACAGGCTCGGCTGACTGATCGATAGACCACTTAGCGGGCCGTGAGCTACACATCCCAGTCATTTGACCCACCGGGGGCTGTGGGAATGGGCACGCAATCCAATAAGCATTGAGCCACCGAGACAACCGAGCCGGACCGCCAACTCGAGGAACTTCCTACGGCTGCTCCCGGATCGGGCGAGACTAAACACGTGGCTCAGGAAGGAATTATTGATTATTTCGTACTGGTAATAAAGAAATGTGCACTGAAGGCATGTCAGGCAGTTCCTTAACGTGTTATGGGAACAAGAGAAGACGGTGAAAAATGAACATGTGCTGTAGTACTTGATATAATATTCCATCGTATGGTTGTAAATGTCAGGTGAAAACTTGCACATTATTTATTCTGGTGATTTTATGTAGTAAATATTGCACTGGACTCAAAATTTGCTTGTGAAATTTTCTGCTTTGAGACGTACCGTGGCTATAATCTCTGCAGCAAACAGTATTTGATACCATGGTGCACTTACAGTATTACAAGTAATTTTAGGTTTACTTATACAATATATTTCCCATCCTGTCTAAAAATGTGATTCTGAGGATGATTGATAACTCGAGTAGCCGGGGCAGCTAGCTGTTAAGCTGTTAGCTTTGATGCTTCTCATAGTTTTCTTAAGCTAGAATTTATTACATTAAAAAAAATGAATGAACAGGAAGCAGTCATCATTTGTTGACAGATTCAACACAATTGTCACCTCAGACTAAAGCTAGTTGTAGAGTTCCACAGGGCTCTGTATATATGCTTCCTGTAGGAAGTACTGGAAGAGGACTGCCACAAGCACTGGATCATGGAGGCAGTAGCGATAAAGACGCAATAGGTCTGAGGACGATGAAGTGGTGCGAGAAAGCCTACATGTTGTCCCACACCTAGGGCAGCGTCTTGATGGGGAGGATCGACGGCAACATTAACATTGTCGTTCACATCCACCACCAAAAAAACAGCTTCTGATGAACGCAGGAGAATTCAGCTCAATAGGGGTATGTTTGTAAAAGTCTACTTGCCTGAAGAAAAGAAAGAGAAGCGATTTGATATTGGAAGATGTTCAGTGACCCTGCAGGTCAAACTATAACCTGCTGGACCAGTTTGACCACAGGTTTGATGTTTGAGTCCCTTCCCTTAGGACAGATGATCTGAATTAACTACTCTCCCTTCGATAACTATACAGAACCATCCTACATGCTTTACTCAAAGTCCCCTTTTCCAGGCCTTTCACCCAGATACAGTTACGTCAGCACAGAAACCACAGGAGACGGATGATCTGAAGGGAATCTGCTGACATCCTGAGGGCCTTTCTGTCAGAATCAGCTCTTTGTGTAATTCAGGCCATCACAAAGACAAAGGCGTCGATCATGCTCGTTCAGACTGCAAGGAAAAGTTTGTTTTTTGTGTGTCTATAGGATCTCGGTATATGAATCCTATCTCTGTTTCTCTCTTTTCAGTCCTCAAATCAAAGAACCACATAATTTAAAGTTGATGGACAAAAACGAACGAGTTTAGTGACTCACTTCATTTTATTTATGAAAATATCTCAATTCCCCTCAGAAAGAACTGCATATATGTTGTGGATGATGCGATCAAACCCCCACAGTCTGCAGCATACGAAGCAGATGAGAGTTTGCAAACACTAAAGGTTACGCTGCAGCGCTGCGAACAAAACAATCTAATAAATTCCTGCCAGAAGGCCCACAAAGGAAGCCAAAGCCACCTGCTCCGTGATTTTACTGCTGTGAAGCAGCAGAAATCTGCCACTCCGGTCTCCCCTCCCTCCCTTTCTCTCTATCTCTCTCTCTCTCTCTCAGCTTCGCCCTCTCCACCACACCCCACCCCTCCTCTTCTGTCTCTATTGAGTCAAACACAGGCCGTAATTCACTTTCACTAATGCAGCTCTGCAGCAGCCAGTCAAGTACATAAAATCATGAAACATTTCCCAGCAACCGTATGGGAGGGAGGGAGAGAGAGAGAGAGAGAGAGAGAGAGAGAGAGAGAGAGAGAGAGAGAGAGAGAGACTCATATGCTTTAGGAAGATGCAGAAATACTTTTTACTTCAGTTAACACACCGTAAGTGTTTCATACATAAATTAGAGAAGCCACACTCAGCAGTGTGTTGAAGTTCTTGTTAGTTTTTGGGTGGTTTTTTACAGAAAAGAAGAAAAACATTTTCACTTGGGTTCGGGTTCGGCTCTGTTTACATGTTCCAGGTGACACGTGTTTTTGTTTCAGAAATTTACATGGAAACAGCTGAAATGCAGAAAACGGTGTATTAAGAGAGCGTTAGTTAAGTAGTGCTGTTAGTTGTTTTTTTAATATGACCAATGGAATCACACGGACAGTTTTATGGACAGACGGTGAAGATGGATCGTTATTCTGAGTGACTCAACTACAAAAGGAGAAGATGGACTGGGAGTCATGACACTCTGGAGGCAAACGTTGTTGTTATTGCCCATCTACTCACACATGTGCAGAAGTACTATTTACTACGGCCGTGGTGTACGTGTGCAGCAGCAGCAGCAGCGTTTCCAAAAAGTAGTGTTTTTCCTGTCTACACGGCGATAGAGTCGGAGCGTTTTATTAAAATGTTGCTTCTTCAGTGGCTCTAAGCATCCTTGTTGTCTAAACGGACACCAAAAATGCAACAAAAGATTGGAGTTTTTACTTGAAAATGTAAAATAAACTGGTCTTACTTGCATTTTACTGACAATGTTCAAAGCAAAAACAGAAATAACTGAAGTCAGGGGTTCGCAACCCGTGACTCTAGTCTCTCTATACGGTAGTGGCTCCTTCATGCTATCATGGAATTGTATGATTCTATGTAAATTCATATATTCATCTTACTTTTATTTAATTTGCAAAGCAGATAGGTTTTCAAAGGGGCTCTTATGTCCTGGAATATAAAGGGCTGAAAGGTAAAGAGTTAAGTAGCTAAAATGGCTCAAAAGGAAAAACAGTTACAGTGGTGGAAACAAAACCTCAAGAATCACTCAAACAGCTAAAACTAGTATACTCCTGAGTATATCAGGTCTAAATGAAAAGAAACAGATACTCCAGTCGCCATACGTCTTTAAAAGCGCTTCATCAATATAAAGAGGATCTGTTGTACAGCGGAGTCAAACCAGGAGCCATTTTGCTTTGTGGTTGTTACCCAATGTTCTTTTTTATTGCTTTATTATTGGAGTTAGTGTCATATTGCATTTCACAGGGTTGTATATCTGTGGTTTGCACTGTCGCCTCACAGTATGAAGACTTCGATTCCAGGTCAGGACCTGTCTGAACTGGGGTCAACAACCTCAGACATTATAAATCATAATCGTGAAAAATCTTGGCCAAATCTGCAAGTGTAAATGAGATGAGATGCACCTCGTGCAATGGAATCAGCCATATGCAGGGGTCTCATTTGTGTTTGTGGATTTTAGCTTTAGACAGTGACATGGGCAGACACAGCTCATTGGCATTTAAAGGTACAGACAGAGAAACCGCCTGTTCTCTGAAAAGCTCGAGGGAATTTTTGACTAAAATTCGGGACTAAGACTGGATTTGGGGAAATGCACTTTGAATACAATGTTGTTTAACCTATACACACACACATGTTTTGGATGACTTTTGGATGACTTTACTCTGAAAGTGGAGGAGAAATGTGATTTGTTATCCCTCCATCTCAGGCCCTGGTTATCTCACCTTGAAGGATCCTGGGAGCCAGCAGATAATGCAGGTAGGGCCAGACGGACGGTGGTATTGATGACTCCGGGAGGCTGGAAGAACGCGAGAGAAAGTAGTGGCGCCGGGCGGACATCAGTCTTAAAAGGACATTAGGCCTCCTGCGCCCAGATAAATGGCAGCGCTCTGCTGGAAGAGAGAGCGGTAAATGTGATTGGAGTTCATATCACACAGCGAGGTGATGCCTTCTTCTCTCCCTGGTAATCAGACTGAGTGCAGAGTGAGATGAGATTTCTATATCTCATTCACAAAGAATTAACTGAGTAACCGGACTCATTTGAATTAGAAGCCACTGAGTCGAAAAACCATTGGGTGGCTCATTTGAAAGGTCGTTTTTTTTTCTTCCTCAAGATTCAGGCAAATACATTATCAACCTCAATTGACCAAATATTGAATAACTTATATTTAAAAATGATATTGCCTTTTTATTTTGACTAATGCTTAAGTCACAATCTTGATACTAGCTGTTCTATTCTGCTCTATGAGACAAGGAAAACAACATCATTTTGGTCAAATACTTGTTTTATTGTTATTAGTTCAGGAAAATATTGATATTGAACAAGGAAAAGGTGGGCAGTAAAAACCTTATCATGTTTTTCATTGTTTTTAAAGCTTGTATTGTTTTGGATGTGTCACCATCCGCAGGACATGTGATGCAGAGCTGAGTCTTTTTAAGGGCCTTGTTTGCACGACAACGTTTCAAGCGAAAATACATCGTTTTTGGATCCCAGAGCTCATTTTAGTTTGTCATCAGAAGGTGTGTAAGTTCTGTCCAGTTTATAGAAATGATCAATGTATGACTTAAAGCATGAATTAATTAGATTTCTTTCAGATCTCCTGACAACAGAAGTGACGCCAGAGGCGATAACAGGAAACATTGTGGATCAACCCTGCTCCTGCTGATCAACACTCATGGAGCTTCATGATCCTGCAGCACATCTGTCCTCCGCCCAGAATAAGGCCTCACCCTTTCTTCCACGTGTCCCTATTATCTGACAGCAGCTCCACTGGGCCTGCACATAGACCCAGTTTATGGCCTCGTTTGTGGAGGTCAGAAGACAGCTTGGACCCTGCGCCCCGCCCCCTCCCTTCACAGAGGAAACCAGCCCGGTGTTTCCTGCTCCCCAGAGGTGGAGGTTGGCAGATGCCTCAGA